>NW_019174648.1:238723-246100 GCF_002260705.1 Seriola dumerili
ACACACACACACACACACACACACACACACACACACACACACACACACACACACACACACACACACACACTGCAGTCTTTACATCAAGTGTCATTAACAGATGTGTCTTTTTCATGCTGCTGACTCAGTCTGTTAATCTTCATGTGGTACTTCAAGTCAGGCAGTGTGAGAGTGCATTGACACACAAACAAACACACGCCCACACGCACACACACACACACGCACACACTCTCACACACGCAAGCAGCTAAAAAAAAAGAAACAAATGCTGATTTTGCAAGCTGCAGTCACAAAGAATAAACTGAATCATAAAATTTATCTGATTTCTCAGGACAGCAGTATTGCAAAAGCAACATGTTTGTGTGCGAGTGTGTGTGTGTGTGTGTGTGTGTGTGTGTGTGTATGTGTTGTGGTGACTGTCTCTAGCTTCCTGTTAAAGAGGTTTCAAGAGAGACAGGCTGACAAAAACCCAGAGTGAGTCTATTTTTGGACACAGAGAGAGAGATAAAGATGAAGAGATAAACAGGGTTAGAATAAGATGTGTGTAACAACAAAACATGGGGGGGATACAAGAAATTACTTTTTAAAAAGTAAAAAAAAAAAAAAAAAAAAAAGAGGAGAGAAGACAGTACAAGTGTGAACGTGTCTCCTCCTGCTTGTTGTCCTGTTTTAAAAGGCCAACACCCTGACAGGATAAACTGTACCCAGTGACAGCAGCAGAGCATCACAGGAAATGTTGTGGCCTCTGTGCCTCATTAATAGACACACGTTATGGTGAGTGAACGGCGCAGCGTGCACAACATGCAGCGTTCAGTAGTAATGCATCTAAAATAAGTGAATGATCTCGTTTTACACGAGTCGAATGCGTCTCGAACTTGTTATCATGTAGCGTGTCCTCTAACCTTTTTCTTATAACTTAGTTTTTGTATATTCTGCCAAGTTAATGTGACCTGTACCAAAAATAGCTCTCAATGACTTTGTAAGAGTTAGCTTATCCTATCTGCTAATGATGAGATCAGGATATTATGAGTTTAAATTAAAGTCTGACTCTACTAAACCCAACTTTTGAGACCAGTATCAGACCTGAGACATTAAGTAATACTTTATTTCATTCATTATCAACCGCTGCAACAAATTGATGCACATTATACACATGGCCAGAGACAGTTGACACAAGAGGAGAAATAAAGAGAGAAATTTCTTAATAAACTTGACCAAAACTCAAACCAGACTTGAGCCGGATCCAAAATGGGGGTAGGTAAAACTCTGAAATGTGTCACAAGTCAAGTTTCCTTCCAGATTTTGTGCACGTTTTAAAAACATTTCCGGAAAACAACACAATGCAAATTAATGTGTTTCAATCCAATATCCTATATATAGGAATTTGTTCATTGACAAACAGCTGGCGGCGCCAATACCATGAAACTATTGCACTCACACCTCAAATGACAGAAGATGATGTAGAAAACATGATGGAAATGTGGTATTTATGTTTGTTTCCTGTTTTTTTTTTTTTCTCCTCATCGCGCCACACTTCTGAAGTTTTTATTTTGCTACTGACTTTTCCACCTCATTTAAAGTATACTTTTTTTTTTTGCGATACGTTCAATGCAAATTTTTATGAGCCAAATTAAAATGTGCCTAATAATAGGTGGAAGACAATGCAATTATCGAGTGCACAGATGTGCAGCACTGTGACAGCACAGAGAGACAGTTAACCACTTGAGCTAGAGGTTTCCACTTTGATGGACACAAAAATTTCACATGGCACCTTTAACTGCAAAGGTTAGAAGACAAACTGTGAGTGAGTGAATTCACGCACATTATGCAAAACACCAGAAAGAAACATTAGATGTACTTCATTGCTTATTTTGACAGTACAACCTGTGCAGCTTCAGCTAGCTGAGCCAGCTGAGCGAGTATCATCACTCACTGACACAGAGAGGATCTCACTCCAGATCCATGAAACAAACACGTCAGAGCTCTGTGCTTTGTGTTGTCAGTCTCCATTAGCCAGCAGACAGCAGAGAGACAGGCAGTGATAAACAGTACATGTCCATGAACACACACACACACCTTCCACTGATTGATAACACACGCAGCACATTAGTAGTTCCACACACACACACACACACACACACACACACACACACACACACACACACACAGATAAATGCACACCTGTCAAGACTGAAATGTGTTGGCTCATTAGTGATAACACAAACACACACACAGCTGTTCTTGATTGAGAGCATACATTAGTTCATTAGTGACCACACATATACACACACACACACACACACACACATACACGCTAGAGATATTGTTGTCTCCTCATCATTAGCACATTTTCAAAGTGAGTGTCACTATGTTAGACACAGCTGCTGCCGATAACTCATCAACTTTGTATCTCACACACACACACACACTGAAACACACACACTTTCCTTAATGGCGTGTTGCAGACTGAAGCCTAATGGTGGGTTAGAGTTTGCAGACGCAGGAGGGAGGAGGCATGACAGGGCAAGATGGAGGAGAAAATCAGGTTAAAACTGGAAGAGTGAAAGTAAAAAAGAAAAACAGATCAATACAGGAAAGTAAAGGCAGATAAACTCACATAAAGTCACTTCACCCTCCTTTTGCTTCTGATATAACTCTCTGAGACGTTCATGTGCAGCGACAGTCCCTGTGATGTGACATGTGAGGTGAGACCCTTTTAAGGGAAGAAAGAAAGTGTTTGACAGATGCATCAACTTGATGTGAAACAAAATGTTCACAAAGCGATGTTAAGACATTAAAGCAGTTTTGGCAACTGAAGTGAAACAAGAGACACATCATCCCAAGACTCCAGATCCCAGGGTCAGCACTTACATTCGGCTTAAATTGATCTCGTTTTGTTGGCTATTGTTTGCCCAATCTTTTCTTTGCCATAGAAAACCTGATTAGATGTCAGATTCACATATCATAGATATCACCAAAACTTTCTTAGAATCTATAATATAAATTCACATTTTGATAAACTCCCCTTAAATTTTTTTTTTTATTATTATTAAACAACTATGACCAAAGAATGTACTGGGCAGGACATTTTACTGTTGAAAATAAACGTGTCACTATTCTGGACACAGTATATAATGGTGAGAGTGTTTTAAAATGATCATTTACACATTTCTGTAAAATATCTGAAGTCGATACCGAACATTTGAAGCCAAAACACTTTCTGATGTTTCAACCTGGTTCTCTTAATTGCGTCCACTCTGATAATAATAGATCATGCTAACTTTGCACCAGGTAGCTAGTTCAGTTAGCCAGCAAGTTGCTGCAAAAGTAGACACAGTGACTCACTACTGCCACAGCTAGCTGGTTAGCATGCTAACTTCAGTAGATACTATATCTTTGCAACAAGAAAACATAGATGTCTTTGACATAACGTCAAACCTGTCCGTTCTTCACGTTCTGCTGATAAACTTAGTTAATTTTTTAATGTTTTAAACTAAAATACTTTAAATTCGACAGTTTATTCTTGACCTTGAATACACTTACTCGCTTTTTTCAGAGCTTTCTACCGTACGACATGGTCTTCATCAGCAGGTGGTGGTTGCTCAGCTGTCATGGAACCGCACATGTTCAAACTTTCCATTATTCTGGCGCTTTAAGGGCCTCTTGACTGAGCCAAATTCATTGACTGGTGAAGCCCTTGTGGTACGGTCAAAAGCTCGGGAACAAGCAAGTGAGTGGCTCCTGAGTTGAAAGTTTCAATCATATCTTGGGAGTTTTTAAGCATCTTTTATTGATTTAATTCACCACAAATGATGTAAAAAAAATATTTTGGTTTTATATCTGTGAAAGATTAAAGTAAGTAAAGGCTCCTTCCATGTATTGTTTCACCCTGGTCTGAAGGACATAGATTAGTATGAAATTAAGGAAGTGAGTAAGACTTATCATGCCTGTAAGGAAATTAGAAAGAAAGTGTGTCAGAAAAAAAAAACAAAAAAAAAAACACTGTCACGGGACAAAAAACAGAGACTAATTAGAGACGCACATATGAAGCAGTATATCAAGCAACAGAGTGGACACATGAAGGGAGGACAGGATGAAAGGAAAGGAAGGAAGGACGGGATGATGAACGACGGAGGTCAGACAGGAGAGAGAGAGGGAGCATGTAGAGATCAAGGCAGGAGATATAAAGCACAACCAGGTGGCAGCAATGAAAGAGAGGAATTGAAATAAGAATGGACACAAAAGATAAACACTGGTTTTAGGTAAAAATAGAGACAGGAAGTGAAATGAGAAGTGTCCAAAAAGAGACACGAGCCATTTTGAGTAAGTGATGACACTTCTGTCTACAGTAAGTTTCAATTCATTAAAATTTGTTTGTTTTAGTTTTTTTCAGATTTTAAATGAATGTACACTCAGATTTTTCTCCCAAAAACATTCACAAACTCTTTTCTTCAGAGCTTTGTAAAGATATCCTACTTTCCTTGAATGTAAGGTGGTGTTTTTTGGGGACTTCCTGCTTTCTTTGACAGTGAAGAGTCCTCTCATTTGACGGTCTGACATCTCAGGGAGGACATGAGGTCAAATCAATGGAAACTAAGTTTGAAGGCTCCAGTTAGAAAACAGCAGCCAGTCCAGGAGACAAACCGACTCAGCATTTAAAATCTGTGTGTGTGTGTGTGTGTGTGTGTGTGTGTGTGTGTGTGTGTGTGTGTGTGTGTGTGTGTCAATATGTTTGGCTGAGTACACTCATGCATGTATGATTAACAGCCTATGTGCAGTAATTTCATTAAAGCAAATCAATAGTACCCGCTGCGTCCATTGTGGATCATAACAACTTAGTCACTTCATCATAGATTACCAATAAAGTACAAGTGGTGGTATTGGAAAACTGTAAATATGAAACAGGAAAAAAGCTTCCTGTGGAAAACAGAATATTTATTCATTGCTCATATAATGTTTAAGATATGACTATTAATATAATTAACTATAGTGACACCTGCATTGGTTCTCTATCATTACATTTTTCCAACAGCAGCTACTTTTTAATGCTCCTTGGGGCAGGTTTGTGCTTATATAGTGTCTTTTGGCTTAGCTGCCAAAGGTACAGTAGCTACCTGCCAAGAAACACTTTTAGTTAATAAACTCTTCATTTAATGTCACATTTTCAATGTAAATCTACTTTATGAATAAGAATGAGTCAACAGAAAGAAAAAGAGATATAGTGTCTTAGTAATATGACTGACATGTGCACCAAATGGGAACATAGCTAAATTTAAGCTAACATTAGCAACCAATCAGGAGCCTGACTGGTTGCTAATGACCTGAAGCTAACATTATCAGGTTGCTAAAGTGAAACTGAAGCTAACATGAATAGGTTGCTAATGCTAAGCTGAAGCTAACATGAACAGATTGCTAATGCTAAGCTGAAGCTAACATTAGCAGCCAATCAGGAGCCTGATTAAAACAGCATTGTTGATCTTAGATGATCAGCTCACAGAGAGTGTGTTCGTATTAGTTCACGGTTTCCGAATTTTGTGTTTGACTGAAATGGGTGTGAATGCTACATACCTGTTTGTTTTTATCGTTGCTGTTTAGACTTGCAATCACATTATGGAAGCTAATGGAGATCTAAATAAAGAATAAAGAATAAAGAATAAATCTGGCGTTTACCTCAAGCACCGGCTATTTCTATCATAAGACTCGGACAAGAACAGCTGTATGATATCCCTCGGGTTTAATTCAGCCCCACATATCAACAAACTGCGGCAGTGAAGGACTGTAAAAAGGTAGCAACAAACCAATAAAACAGAAAGCCAATTTCAGCAATTCAAAACATTCGTAGAAAAAAAGCTTTTCAAATTATTCATAAGGTAGAAAATGCATTGAGCATGTTTATTTAACCTTAAGGAAACAATGTGTTTTGTGCAATCTTTGTGCCAACAACTGAACAACACATCTTAAATAATCAGGCTCCCTCCTCTATAGTCCTGCCAACCTGTTGTGATAGTAAATGTGGGCATTACAGCCTGCTGTGTGCTGTGCAGATTTCTTATATAACCGACTCTGGATCTGTCTCACTGCTACTTTCCACTCTGCCTCCATCTCTCTCCCTCTTCCACTAACTAACTTTCTCTCCTTTGCCTATCTTCATCTCTCTCTCTCCTCATCTCTTTCCATCACCCCCTCCATCTCTCTCTCTCCCTCTCTCTCTCAGTATTGACTCACACACTACTGCAGCTGTATCACATCAAGCCAAGGGCATAAATCAAAGCGCACACACACACACATACACAACACAGGCCATCCCACACACTCATGCACTCTCCTCAAGCCATTTCTGTTTACCGTCCCACACACACACACACACACACACACACACACACACACACACACACACACACACACACGCGCACACACACACCTATAACTCGTCCTCATCGCCATTGCAGTGAACACCCACACAGATTTCTGCACCGGGAGCGAGATGCAGATAAAAAAGAACAAATATAGTGGGTTTGATTCCAAAGCGCCGTGCAGGAAATCCACAGGAATGGAAAAAAAACACAAAACAGAAGCGTTACCTGTTGGTCACCGCTCAAAATGCCAGAAATACGACTGGTTATATAATCTGAAGTGGTGCTGCTATTTTAGAGGGAAAAGTGTTTGGTTGGAAAGCAGAGGAAACTTAAGATTTATTGATTCCTTACAACTAAAAATGACATCAAGGTACAAATGCTCCAAAAGTGGTCATAGGAAAAATATAAAAAGAGAAGAAAAAGAATGAGATGGATATAGGAGATCAGGTTGGATAGGATAAATAAGAGGTTGCTGATGTTAATTTAAATTACATTTTGAATTATTCATTATTTAAGATGTTGTTTTGGAAGGAAAATCTCTCCAGAGACTGCTGGAAAACATCCAAAATGGAAGTGAGGAAAAGATGAGATGTATAACACAAGTGAGGGGAAAACATGCTGAGAAATGAATAAAAAAAAAAAAAATTAAATGAAAAAAAAATAATAATTAAAGAGTGAAGGGAAGAGACAGATAACGAAAACAAACAGGGGGAGGAAGAATAAAGTGTCTGGAGACAAAGATAGAAAGGTAGAATTAAAAAAAGGAGCAGAAAGGAGGTGTCTCGTGTACTCTGCCTCACCTGGAAACAAACATAAAGAAGGGACTGCCCTTCTCTGTGTGTTTGTGTGCAAGTGTGCGGACGTGCACTTTCATATACACGTCCATTACAGTTTGTGGGATTGGCCTACTCAAAGCCCCCCCCCCCCCCCCCCGCCCTGCTCTGTGTTTGTGTGGCAAGTGTGCGGACGTGCACTTTCATATACACGTCGCATTAAGTTTGTGGGATTTGCCTACTCAAAG
>NW_019174648.1:246125-288505 GCF_002260705.1 Seriola dumerili
CCAAACCCCCCCCCCCCCCCCCACACACACACACACACACACACACACAATTCAAAGAAGCTGTTTGCTCTTCCGCCTCATTCTCTTCCTGTGTCTACTTTATTTTCCACTGTCAATGAGAGCAAGGTGAACAGGAGGAGGAGGATGAGAGGAGGACGAGAGGAAAGTAGGAAAGAGTGTGAATCCTTATGTAACTGAGGCTGGAGGTAAAGAGAGACAAAAAAAAGAAGGCAAGAGGAAAAGAGAGAGACTGAAATAAAATTTAAAAAAAAAAAGCTGATTAAAAAGAAGAAATACAGAGTCACAACTACATCTTACAGATCTTAGCTACAACACGAGACACCACCGATACTTTAAAAGCCACTGTGTGTAGCAACTTTTATTTCTCGAAAATTAACATCACATGTCCATTTCCCACAACTGCTTCCTGTGGTAAACAAACTGCTGCTGCTGCTGCTGCTGCTGCTGCTGCTGCTGCGGCTGCTGCTGCTGCTTAAACACCACCCCATTTTCTTTTTTTTTTTTGCTGTTAATCATCCACACAATCAATGAAAGCAGAAAAGCCGCCTGCACCGTAGTTTAAAAGCCTGTTCACGTTCGCCTGTTATTCCAGTGGAACCACTGCAATCCAGCAGCCTGAGGAAATCAGGTCAGCAGAATCAGTGACCTCTTTTAAATCTCTTCTTCACATGCTTCTATTGAAGAGGCTTTCCTGATTTTACTTTATCTTATTGACTGGCCAGATCACATGATTCTAATAGATTTTAATGGATTATATTGATTGCCCTTTTGCTGGCGACACTGTAAATGGTTTGTTTTTTTATTGACTGCCCTGATGGTAAGTAATTAACACAGACTTTTCACAGAAAGTGAAGTTCACCTCTCTCCATGTCTGTTTCCCTGTTCCTCCTCCGTTCCTCAGTTACAGTTAGGGCGTCAGTCTTGTTCCTCTTTTCCATCGTCTTCTCCCCATTTTTACATAAGAGAAAGATCCCGACATTGAAAGATAAGTGACACATTTTTTGTCGTTGTTTGTAGTAATTTGTGTCTCTGTAGCTTTTTGTGCTTCTTTGTGGTTGTTTTGTTTGACTTTATAGCCATTTTGTGTATCTGTAGCTTTGTTTCTGCCTCTCTGTTGTCGTTTTGCATTTCTTTGTGGTCGTTTTGTTTATCTATGTCATCCTTTTGTGTCCTTTGCACCTCTTTCTAGCTGTTTGTAGTTGTTTTTTGTCTGTTGCTTACCAACCTGTGGACATTTTGTTTCTCTTTGAGGTTGTTTGATGTCTCTTTGTGACCATTATGTGTGACTTTGTGCTCATTTTATATCAATTTATAGTCATTTCGCATTTCTCAGTAGTTGTTTGATTGACCTTTTGATTTTCCAACAATAGAAGTTTACAGCCACTTCAAAACAGAGGCTCTGGGCCCCCCCCCCCCAACCCTTCGGACACCTGTGCCTATGTCCAGTAAGCCCATTCAGTAATCCATCAATGTGCACAGGAAGCCTCTTCTTTTTTAATCAAATCAAGCCAAAAATACTTGATTTCACTGAAACAATTCTAAAAACTAACTCTAAACTTTCATATTTAAAGTCTTAGCATGTAGCATTTAGCATCATGGTATTAGAAGGATAGCAGAGAAAATGTCTGATTGAGATCAGGTAATGTGACATTGCAGTTATGCACGTGGCGTGGTGTAATGTCACTGGAATAAAGTCAGAACAGGGTGTCAAATGCATCACTGTATTGATTACATACAGTATACTGGGCTGTGAATTATGCTGCGCTCTGCTATAGTAAAGCATCATATATCTGGATGTAATGCATGCTATTGACTGGCTGTTACACGCTGAGCTGCAGCATGTTTGCTGGATTTATGATGATGGGTACTTGTTGGCACAAAAGCACATGGACTTTTATCTTTACGAGGACATCCCATTTCCTACATTCAGATCCTGAACTATTATAAATAAAATAATAATACGTTTTTCTCTCTCGCTCTCTCATTTTTTATTAGTCATATTGGGTAAATTATGCATGAACTTCACTAAAATTAGAAACTGGCATCATTCCTCTAATGTGATCTCTGAACAGTAACACTGTCACTGCTGTTCTGAAATCTGATGTCTCAGCATTTGGCGTGATTGGACGATATATAAACTATCAGAGCAACAACGGACGCGATCTACAGCCTTGTTATCTGCTTTCGGTTCCCGCTGCTTCAAACTAAAGCTGATTTTATCTTCATTTTAAAATGGCATTTAATATGGTTTTAAAGAGCTGAGAATCTATATGATATATGCATCTTTATGCATTTTTTATGTTTTATATTGCTTTTGAGTAATGCAAAATATTATTCGTATAGTTGAAACGAAAACAGGAAATGTGGGGCACTGTGACGACATGTGACCATTTTCTTCATACTAAAAACAAACGGTAACAGCAAAATGTGCCTTTTTTCCCCTGCAGCACTGGCTGGGTTGAGTTCTTACCACCTCTGCACAAACATGCTGGTGCAAGTCTCAGGTCAAAACCACAAACTGATTCTCAAAACGATATCAAAAACAAGAACGCACACGCACAGCAGATCAATCTCCATTAGTCTTAGAAATCCAATGTAGTCAGTTAGAGTTAGAGTTTTTTTTACCGAGTCAGCCAATTATCAAATCTCCAAGGTCACATTCGCTTTGATTACAGTGCAGCAACAAAACATTGCAAGGTGTGGGTGTGGGTGTGGGTGGGTGTGTGTGTGTGTGTGCGTGCATGTGTGTGAGACACACACAACAGCTCACACAGTAAGAGAGGGGCTGAGCTGTGCATTCAGTTTTTCAGAGCAACTTTCACTAACCTGTGTACCAAAAATATCTTCATGATGAACCACAAAAACTGTATTCTACATTTGAAAATGTGATCGATTTGATGAAACCTCTAACAGTTACCTGCAAAAAGTGACTCTTTGTGACTTGTATGACATGAAATCTGCTCCGCTGACGCACCCAAAAGCTCGTCCCGATTCAGTGGCCGAGTCAGTGGCGCCAGCAGGTTTATATTTCATAGTGCGCACAAGAACCACCTGTCCACTTGTAGGCTAGCTTTAGATTTCCCACACACAAACATATGTCTACTCGTCCAGTGAGTGAGCGAGCAAGAGAGACTGAGACTGATTTGTGCATTTTAGTGCTAAAGTTATGACACGACACCACCATAAAACTCTGATTAGCTGACCACATGCTTTTTAAAGAACGACCAACAGGCCAGAAAAACCACTGCCAGCAACAGGCTACAATTAACTATTATATACTATATTGAATATCCAAGAGAAACGTGCAGTAAGAGTTGACATTAAGCAACGGATTCCCTCATTCAGCATCATCATCATCATAGGAACAGTTGTCTAACTAACTAAGTTAGTAATAACAATATGCACCAGCAAGACCAAACCAAACAATCAAAAAGCCACATGAGACAATACAATGAAATAGTATTCCTGCCTATTTGAAGTTCATTCGTTTGACGGCCTCAATTCCAGTATCGTGATGGATGTTCATCAACGCTCTACACCTGCCGTGTCAACACTGAGCATCGAAGCACCAAACTCCTGCTTTATCTCCTGCTCTCCTCTTCAATCTAGACTCATAACGTTAGTGACTGGATGCAGCCAAAAAATAAGACAGGATCTCCTGTTGTAACAATTTTATTTTCAATATAGGATGTTGAAAAAATTTTAAATGTGCGCACAGTGCGTCCAGGATTGCGGCTGCCGGCGCCACTGGCCCAAGTGAAATGGAAATGGCACGCCCGGTCATCGAGGTGCCATCGCTGCATCGGTATAATTATTTAGCTACTCTACCACTGAGGAGCTGAATTAATCTAATACTGTCAGGATGTCATGTCACAGTTGATAAGAATTAGCACCTCCTTAACAAGTGCGCCAACAGTCTGTCGCTCTAACAAGTGCAGCAACAGGCGGGGAACAAAATGAGGCGAGGCGCGACCGAGGACTGAAAGGCAGGGCTGCTCTGATGTTGCTGAAAAGTAAACAGCACACACATTTACATACACACACACACACACACACACACATTTATGACGCATTTTAGCACATATGCAGCCATATACACTCATACACACACACTCTAATGCACAAATGCACTCACCCACGTGTACACAAACAAACAAAGGGATACACAAACACTAATCCGCTCAAACCATTGTTGTCACTGAAGCGTAATCCTGGAGTCGATGACTAACTTAATCTAAGTCACATGACTGTAGGTCCACACAATCTAATCAACACACACACGCACACAGAACTTACAAAGAACTAATCATAGCATTGTAAAGTGTGACTGACAGCTGGTGAATGTAAGATACAGAGACACCGCCAGCAGTAGTTTCATTCGGCCAATGGGAAGGGAGCTGCATTATGACATCACTATTTTTCACTGAGGTCATTCAAAGAAAGGTGGAGCCTTATAACTTTTCTGACCCATAGAGAGAGTTTGCTACCGTTTATAAAGCTACATTTCAAAATCTTACATAGTAAATATCTCGCGTCTTGAGTCGCGTTTGCCGATAAATTTAAAAGAAATAAATCGTTATTTAAAAAAATATTAATTTTCTACTGGATAACTCAATATAAAATATAGAAAAAATATACACAAGGTAAAAATGTTACTATGTAGCCATGGCTTTCACCTATAACTCTCTGAGCCTGAAACCATGGCAACCTCCTGTACTTTTCTCCCGCCCTTATATGGACATGCACATCACATCACAACACACCACATTACAGCCGTGTCCGATGAGATTACCCAATCAATACCAGACTGATATCCAATATCATTATCCGCTCCAGGAACAAACGCGGCATTATGGGATGCCATCCCCTTGACGACAGGGGTTGCCGGGTATCCCACGTCTCCTATTGATCCAAGTGTGATTCACAGTTGACGGTCAATGAAGGTAATGGATTTCAAAACGTATTCGAACATGATAATAATTTGGGCCGGTGTCATCTGTGTGCTCGCATTTGAAATAATGCATTTCTCATTGTGGATATTAGCTCATCAATAACTAATGAGGCAGATTTGTGAGTGTGTGTTTGTTTTCCAGTAAGAGGCCAATAACGCACCGTCAATATCTTACAGTAAAACACAGTTCAGAGGCTAACACGTAGCTATCAAAAGGTCCAGTAATAGAGGAAGCTGTTACTCTGTGATTATTTCCGATCGATTGTCAAAGATCTGAACACAACGCATCATCACAGTGACAGCAAGAGAGAAAAATGACGCAGGCAGGAAGTGGACCAGGCCTGAGCAGGAAGTCAGCTGACTTCAGCAGACTCAGACGAGCTGCAGATAAGATCAGGGTCTGATTAAAGTGACGAAGTTACACCAGCGTGAGAGAGAGAGAGATGATCGAACAGAGAAAAGACACAGATAAAGGGAAAGGATCATTCAATGGGCCGATTGATGCAGTTAACAAGCTGTAGATAAAAGCAGGTGTCCTTCAAATGGCTTCAAATCCAAAGGCACACATCCATTCTTTGGCGAGATGTTTAAATTTTAAATCAGCTCTTAAATAAATGAGTGGCTCAAGTGTTTAATCGAGGTTCCCAGAGTGGCCCTGATGAAAAATTCCATAACTTTTCCATGACTTTCCCTTCGTTAGTTAAAAGCACTTCCATGAACCTAAAAATGTGATCCCTCCCTGGTTTGCTAATATGGCTTTTTACCTCGGAGGAGTCTCTCGAAGGGGTGCGACATTTCAAAAATGTAGAAAAACAGCAAGAAATACGCTCTCTGTAATACAAGTAAAATATAATTATCTGATATCACCTGACACTTCCCAGAGATTTTATCCAGTTTCCTGACTTTTCCCTGTGTTCAACACAAAGCTGTCAACGTTCAGTAATATTCCAGAAGCTCTCTGACCCCTGGGAACCTCGTTTAATGGATAAAACACAGCATAGGGGCCACAATCCCACCTCCACACACACACACACACACACACACACACACACACACACATACAAATATTCTCTTTTCACTCTCACGTCTTCTCCTACCTTGGCCCTTATTTGTCCCGAGGTCGACACTTTGCGGATCAGTTTGTGTGACGTTTCTTCTTGTTCCCCGTCGCTGTCTGATGACTCTTCTCCAGCTTCTCCAGCCTAAAAAAACAGGAAAGAAAGGAAGAATTACCGACATTTTTTTTTCCCAGATATTACTAATATTCAACATGAAAGTGCAAATGAACTGACTTTTAACTCAGAAATCACACTAAAGGACATCAGCGACCAAAAGTCTATCTTCTTAGAGCGTAGTGGAAAGGTTCAGCCATTGAATGCCGAGTTTAGTTTTCACTGCTTGTGAGAAAAATCTCTTTTCTTGGCACTCGTACTGTCTTTATGTTAACAATTCTGACCACACTCAAGGTGTAAGAGGTTTCAGCTAAATCTATTTACTGATCTGCAGCAACCGAGTTTCCTGTTGGTTCACAACGCCCTACATAATACTGGTACTATCATGAGATAGGCTGCAACTGCTGGGTCAAATTGATTAAAACAAGAACAGAAAAAAGGGCAGAAACTTGAAAATCTGCCAAAAAAAAAGTATTTTCTCACGCAGAAATAACATAACTTTTTAAAGCTCTGGTGTTAAGAGAGAATTTCACTTGTACAATAAGCTACTTCAGGGCACAACCATAGCCAGGATTTTAAGTCATCAGTTCATGCAGGACCTTCACTAGAACTGCAATCATTATTTGTTTAATCAATCAACACAAGAAAAAAAGAAAAATCTAATAATTCAAGTTTTTTTATTTTATTTATTTTTTTTTTTTATACTTAAATTGGAAAGATTTACTGGTTTCAGCTTTTTACCAAATGATTAATCATGAAATAAATCGGTAGATACACTAAATAATACATAATAAAAATAATCATCAGTTGTAGCCCTCGACCTGAAAACACTTTTGCAGAGACCTTTTGTAAAATTTTCAATTCAATAAAACATTAATGAAAATGCAAACTGCACTTCAGGTCCCCGAATAAAAATACTGAGGACTTGACCTCAGTGTATCCTATTCTAGTGTTTCCTAGCAGGTTTTCAAATGAAGGATAAAGAGAAGCCGAGGTGTCTGAATACCTGGATTCAACTTTTCTGGCATTTTGCAATGTGGGAACTCTGCTTATAAAAACACTGTAAATTAAGTTGGACGGGAAGTTTAAATGCACCAAAATACATTATGACCACTAAATGTTCTCGACCAACGTCACACATATTTGGACACAGGGTTGTGTTCTCATTCATCACTTCCTGTTTGCTAAGAACACCCAACTGCTTCCTTTGATAGTAATTGAGCCATAGAGCGAAGATTTATCTCTAATGAATTCTTTTTTTTTTTTCCATCCAAAGGCACTTTAAAGACGGTTCTACAGATGGTTGTCGCAGCTGAGTCACTGAACTTGAGAGAAGAGTTTTTAAATCATCTCTACAGGAACAGGCAGGTGTTGGATTGAAAAAACAAGTTTTGCACAGCGGTAAAACTGACTCTAACAAACATATCATTTAAATATTGTTCATACATGTTGAAGATATAGATTACAGATCATAAAATGATGTGTAATCACCCAAACTAACATTTAAAAAAATAAGTAAATAAATAAAAAAAAAAGGTACCAACGATATGGTTTAAATGTGATTTTCTTCCGGATTTAAGTTGCGCACTTAACATGCAAGTTCCAGAGAAGTGTAAAAGAAAGATGGTGGGCTGCCTCTTTTGTTTATAAAAAAAATAATAATAATCTGGAGGTGGGTGAGGATTAGCTGGCACCTCATAACACACAGCATTCACTCCCTGATGTAGAAGTGAAACCATTGCGTCATCAGGACAGAGAAAGTAGCGTTGGAGACTTTTCCCTGCTGCAGCTTCACTTAGTTGATTCATATCGTCACATTATAAAATCTGGCCTTTTGTAGCTTTAAATACATAGACTTCATTGAACAGTACTTACAATATGAGTCCTCTCAGAGTCTGCTTGGGGCGAGCCCAGCGACTCGCCCGGCTCCGCCACATACAGGACGTTGGGGTTCAGTTTGGACGCCATGATGAGTCAAAGGCGAAGGAGCAGAGAGGGAAGAGCAGTAAAAGAGAGAGAGAAAGTGAGAGGACACTGGTGTGGAAGATGTAGAGAAGGATGAGAAGTTTGCCAGTTGCAGAGGAGGAGGAGTTCTGAATAAAAGAGGAGAAGAAGAAGAAGAAGAAGAAGAAGAAGAGAAGGAAGGTGGAGGGAAGAGTGGAGTTTGGCGAGATGTGAATGCTTGGCTAAGCAGAAGAAGAGAGGAGAGGATGACAAACGGGACGGCAGGCTCTGGGACGCCACACTCGTCCTCTTTTTCCAATCCCTCTATCCAGGGCCAGCTCTAGAAAAGATGGAGGAATGAATTATTGATTAACAGAGAAAAGCTCACTGGAGTTTTTATTATTATTATTATTATTATTATTATTATTATTATTAGGAGGGGGGATTGGCAGCTCCCTCGCTGGAAGTTCAGAACATATAAACAACTGTCTTTCCCCAACTCTTACTAGTTTTTCCTACTCCTCCTCCGTCGTACTATTTCAGTTAAAGAGCTAAAGAGACAATGACAGCCGCTTCCCGTTCTCGCTTGTTCTTTGCTTCTTGCTGCATGTGTGTGTATGTGTGTGTGAGACAAAACAGTTTGAGGTTAACAGTTCAGCCCTGTGTTTCTAAAATAGAGCCATAGAGATGCAATGGCAGCCCTTTAGGCAAGTGACAAACACACCATGATGATGATGATGATGATGATGATGATGGTGGTGGTGGTGGTGGTGATGAAGACAAGGGCAAACAAGTGTACAAGGATAAACACAACAGCAGCGATGATGAAGATGAAGATGAAGATGATGATATGGCTCATTACAGGCGGACAAACTCTGCATGATACAGTTTGCCCTGCAACAGCACCAGATATGGGAGCGTCTGCATGCCTTCATAACCGCACACACGTGTACGCACGCGCACGCGGAGCGGCCAAATAAAGTGAATGTATATGTGTAGGCTATGTGTTTCTGCGTGTGCGTTTCCTTGATTACGATGTGGACACGTTATTCAAAAAAAAAAAAAAAAACCTGTCTGCATCTCACTTCACTGCCGCCCCTCGAGGACACCAAACTTAAATGTCAAAAACAGACTCGGGTACAAACAGTGTGCGTGTGTGAGTGTTTCTTTTATTTTTTTTTTTTTTAAAAAAAAGCCTGGTAATCATATTTATGTGGCTTTCAGGTTTGAGAAATTAATTTAAGCAAAAACCAAAACGGATGCACAACAGGCTGTCGAGCGCCTCAGCTCAGCCTGATCATTCATTCCGTCCATATCGCTGTTTACTGGAGGAGCTCGCGGCGGACACACAAAAATAAATATCAATATTCAATTTAACTCCTGCACGTTCGTCAAATTGGGCTCGGTCGGCTCAGCTGTCAACAACGCGAAGACATTTATCAGCGACCTGGACGGCCACCGTTACCGCGCGGCCACCTCCTCTGCACAAATGAACCCTCCGTGTGCTCTCATGTGTCGATGAAACATAGATATTGTTTACCTTGGCCGGTTAAATTTCTTCCCTCTTCTCCCCCGGCGGAGGTCAATCAGCGTCGGCGTGTTCCTGCTCCTGTTGGCCGGCCTTGGTCGCTCGTCAGCCGGCGTTTGGTTGCTCGCCGGCGGTCAGCAGCAGCGGCGGCGGCGGCGTGCGGGTCTCTCCGGTGGTGCTCGCCTTGCAGAGAGAGACGCGGTCATACGCATAGCGTCGGAGCGGATCTGAATCAGGTAGGAAGAGGAGGGAGGGGAAAGGAGGGGAGGGGAGGGAGGTGGGGGAGGAAGAGGAGGTAGCAGGGGACGAGAGAGAGAGAGAGAGAGAGAGAGAGAGAGAGATTTGAAAGCGGCCGTGTTGAGTCGACTCGAATCGCTGTTCTGAGGTTAAACGGAGAGCAAATAACGCGCACACGCACGCATGCGCCCGCGAGTAGGAGGGCGCGAGGCAGACACGGGCCTAATATACACACAAGGAGACACAGGAACACCAATCAACATACACACATCAACAAGTAAGGGCCACTAGGTGAAGAAGAGGAGCAGTTAGAGCTCTAAGAAAAACAGGTTTGATGGAAATCTGATCTTAGTTCTCACACTTGACAACATTGAGGCACTTAACAATAGGTACCTATAGTATTACAGCATTGCCAAGTATTGATTTGTAAAGTTAAAATCGATTAATATCACATTAAGGTGTTTGTTTTCACTGAAGCTGCACAGCTGGTTTAAAAAGCCTGCATGGATCTGTGGCTCTGTGCTCTGCAGAGATAGATTCATGTGGAAAATATAAATCCTAAATGACAGATTAGGATGCTGTGTTTATGACAAAAGCTAACATGAAGAAAGGGTTAAATCTCTTTGAATTGTTTCCTTTGTGGTTCCATGTGCTTACTTGCTGCTGCAGTCTATATTTAGCACTTTTAGAACTGACTTTTTTGGAAGTGTTCAGTTGGTATTTGGTGTTTACTGATGCACTGAATCATCTCAGAGAACACTGAATACTACATTTTCCTGTTTAATTACATCACTACATCCCAGCGTAACAGTGTTAGCTTTCAACATGGCTCATAAATCACACAACAATCTTACCTCAGGGCCTATTTAGTAGCTGTTTTGGCACTCTCAGTCATATCACATGATCTTCATCAGCAGATGGAGTTGTTATGGGAATTGTAGATGTTCACATTTCCATCTTACTGGACACTTCTCATCAATGTTTGCTTGAAAAATTGTCCATGTATAATTATAAACCCAAGAGGGTTTATATATAAACCCTTCTGGGTATAAACCCAAGCTAGGGTTCAGGACCTGGGGTCCCATGATGAATCTTAAGGGTCATGATTTCTTACGTTTCTCAAATGTTAGCTTTTTTTCTTGTGAAATACTGAAATACATTTTGACCAGTTTAGGCCTCCTAAAATCCACCAAATAAAACTATCTCTGAAGCAAAAAATCACTCTTTGGTAGAACCGCTCACAACAAAGTCATATTCACACTAAGGTCACAACCTATGATGAGGGGTTACAAGTTTTAGAATCATAATCAAAAAAGAGGTTATAGGCTACCACCCTGGTAAGAAGGCTGATTCAGATCTGCTGCTGGATCAAATCTAGACATAACAATCCTCCTGCATGCGCTAACACATCTATCCCATCTGTTTCTTTTAAATTTCTGTCCAGACTTGCTCACAAAACTTGTCTTTTCACTCGTGAATCTGAGTCTTTGCGTCCAAATCTCAGCTCACTCAGTAGAGTCCACATCTAATAGAGAGAGAGAGCGCCATTAGAAAGAGAGCGAGAGACATCCACATTAATAAGGCAGAGAGTGAGAGAGCGCAACATGTAGCTACACACCAACAGGGATACAAGGACAGACAGACAGATATATACACATAAATATACACACACACTGACACCCCTCTGTGCAATAGTAATTTGTTTACAGTTGATTAAATATTCATGCTGAATTAGCTGTGAGCCTGCCAACAGTCACTTCATTTGTGTGTGTGTGTGTGTGTGTGTGTGTGTGTGCGCATGTGTGTGTGTGGGTTTGTGCCCTTCTCAGCCTCCCTCCACCTGTAACTGTCGGCCAACGGCGTGGAAAAGACAGACACATGCACAGGAAGAAGTGCGCACACACACCTGCTGGATTCCCCCGCCGATCAGGTGATAGCGTTACTGTGTTCTGCTCTTTCCTCCGGTTGCCCTTGACAACAGCGAGAAGTGAAGGGCGAAAGGATGGAGAGAGGAGGGAGTGATGAGGAAGACCAAGGGCAAAAATGCATATGAACAGAACAGGCTTCGTAAGAATCACATGTAGGACTGCAACTGTAATTTTTGATTCATCTGATCCGATCATTATTTTCTAAAACCATCATCCATAAAAATGTCAAAATGATTTTAAATCATGTCCGTCCCAGTTCCCCAGAATCTTGTTTTGTCTGACAAACTTAAAAATACTCACTTTGCAATGGTATAAACAGAGAAACGCAGCAAATCTTCACACTGGAGGAGCTGTAATCAGAGAATGTTTGACATTTTCACATGAAAAATGGCTCAATCAATTAATCAAAACATATATTTTCTGTCAATTGATTGCTTAATTCACAGAGTAATTCTTCAGCTCTAATGACATCATTTGATGTTCTTATTTGGCATTTTTATCCCACCAAGTGATTGCTATCCTCACAGGACTGGAGTGCTTGTTGTGTTATTGTTTTCATTCCTTCCTGTCTCCAAAAGCTAATGCTAATAATTTACAATTTTCTCCAAATCCGGGAAGGAAGGAAAGCAATAAAACAGAACAGAGGAATAAGAAGTGATACTCTCTCGCTCCGTCTCTCTCTCTCTTTGTGTCACACACACCTCCTTCGAGCTCTCCCAGAGAGCTGCTTACAGGTTGTCAAATGTCCTCTCCTCCCCATCCAAGTGGCACGCAGCGGGAGCAGCAATCAGAGCCGAGCAATAAAAGAAACTGATAACAGAGAGATAATTAACAGCTCCGTGTTACGTATCAAACTGAGGGCAAATTACTGCACCGTCATTATCATCATGCAAATAGGAACATACTGTCGCACATCCTGTACTAATCTTTCACAAGCAGTTATCCTCCATCCCTATATTTATCTCTTTTATAATGCGTGGCTAGCACTTTGCAGGAATTGCTTCTGCTTTGTCTTCATATAACTGCTGTTTGCAGGGAAAATACACATTATTCAGTAGTTCTGTAAAAGCAGCAGGTTTAGTCAAACAGCTAATTTTCTACTCTGATCCTTTTCTACACATTATTTCATATTTTAAGTTTGTGGTTGCATGAAAGTATGTTTCTAAAAGCCTCTTCAATGGCTGAACATCCCCATGTTGATCTTTAAATGAATAGTTCTGGGAAATACGCTCATTCATTTTCTTACCAAGAGTTAGATGAGAAGACTGATGCCACGCCAAATATGAAGCTACTGCTAACAGCTAACTGTAAACAGGGAGAACAGCTAGCCTGGCTTTATCCAAAGGTAACAAAATCTGCTTACAAGCACCCCTAAAGGTCAAAAAGTAACACATCATATTTTGTTTGTTTAATTAATGCAAAATTCAAAGCGTAAACGACACGTTGTGCAGTCTTTACGCTAAACGGAGCTAGCTAGCTGCTGGTTGTAGCTTCATAATGGTTGTACAGAAGAAACCAAATTAAAGTGTTGAACTATTCCTTTAAACCTGTTTTGTTTTTTGTTTTTTTGGGGGGGGGGGTTGTGAAGATTACAGCAGCGTCCACTTTTAATGATAGGGTGAGCTTGTTAGCAAATAGTTGCATACACAGGCTACACATCCAGTAGTTATGGAGCAACATTAGCATTCATTTAGAGTCAGATTTGCAGTGTATAGGTCCAGTATTCTCTCTCTTTTACCTCTGTTTTTGGTCTCTACCAACTCCTGAATACCTGACCTTTTATAGTACCTGCTAAATACTATTCTCACCAGCTAGTTGCTAACTACAGCACAGTGGGGTTTTAGAGCTTTTTTGTTAATAACAGGGTGAATATGGCGCTAGGAAAGTGATGAAAGTGAACAAAAACAGTAAAGTTGTCGGTCTGACAGCTAAACAATGAGCTAGATCTCACTGCAAAGCTCCTTAAAGCTGAGGGAAGCTGCATTTTGAGGTGATAACTCTCTGCCCTTTATCACCATCATCATCATAAACAACATCACCAGGGAAGCCTGTCTGGTGTTTCAAGGGAAAGGTGAGATGGGAAAGTCCCCAATCTCAGTCCTAATTCTGCTGTCATTCATGTTCTCACCACCCACGAGCAACCTGGGCTCCTACACACACACACACCTCCCCACACACACGGTCTAAAACCGTCCAAGGAATGGTTACATCAGATCTTAAAATAAGCCTGCACACAAATATTGAAAATGAGCCATTCAGAGAGCGCTGTCAGATGCTGTAGCACCCTCTGTGGAGAAGAAAATCCTTGTATTCATCATTACACAAGTCAGTCTCTTTTATTTCTGTTAGTGACGTACTGCTACCAAGCATTCATTTTTTTTGTGCACAACCCCGAAAATAACATACCCCAAAATAAAAGGGCTGTACTGCTCTCGAATCCTTTTGTTCACAGTCGTGACTCGGGTCTTTTTTGAAAGACATCTCTTCGGACTTCACTACCAAGAAATCACTCTTAGTCTATGTGATGCTGAACCAAATTTACACTGGCACAAACACAGTAAAAATATAAGGTTTTCTCACCTTTTTTACTGTTGTGCTTTTATGTAGTCTTGTTGTGGCAGTGATGCTGGGATACTAAACAGACAGAATTGTATATTTTATCAAGGATGAGCAAAGATTCAACCACATGACATCCCAAATATGAACATATTCAAGTGGTTAATGTGAAAAAAGCAGGTTAATAGCTTATTATTTGACAATTTTAAAGCACATACACCCAGGAGGTTTTCGTCCCCTCCTTGCACTCAGCCCTTAATTGTTTTGGTGCTGACCTCCTCATTAACCATGAGACACTGAAGGTTAAAAGACTTGGCAAAGCACCAATATGCTTTTAAAAGGTCGTAAAAGGTCTTTAATGGGTCAGGGTAACATTATTTCAATTGATCTGGAATCGACCCGGAGCTTATTGATCAGGTAATTAGAGGAGCAGAAGAAGATAAATGAAAAGATGAATGGTGTTGCAGTTATTCCACATCTCCACTAATCTGGGATTAAGCTTGTCACATTCAATACTGAGTCTTAAACTATTAGCAGACCACATGATATAGTCTGGTGCAGTTCATTTACTGTAAAGAGTCACCTACTCTGTCAATGTATGCACCCTGTGTAACTATGCTGCCACCTAGTGATTTATTCCACCATTAAAAGATATCTAGAAAATGAACCTGGTCTGTGCAGGAGCAGAATTCAACATGCAATGAAAAAAAAAAAAAAAGGAAGAAAATGGACGAGATAATGAGAAAAGATGGCAGTGACCGGTTAGTGGAGGCATGATGAGTGGTGGTGAAGTCAAATGTGTGGCTGTTTAAGAGCATCAATTATTAACTATAGTCTGCGATTTCCCCGTTGATCAGCGAGACGGGGTAATCACTGGGAAGGCTAATGAGGCGAGGGATGGGAGGAGGGCTGGAAAAGAGAGAGATGAGGATCTGCAGAGGAGGAAAAGAGGGGAAGAAAGAGACTTTGATGGGGGTAAGACGGGTCAGAGAGGGAGACAGAGCGCCTCCTGAAGAGAGGAAAGGAGTGAGACAGCGAGATGAAAGAATATTATTACATGATCCAGTGTCGTGATGTCGATCTGTGATGAGGATTAGACTGATGTGGTGATTATTCTGAGTATCTGAAAATCCAGTCGAGCTCTCAGTGCTGCTTTTTTTTTAAATGTATGAAATGTCTGTTTTTCTACCTTGTCTTGTATAAAATGCTCCAATTTAAAGATTTGATAGTGTATATCAAAGTGATTTTTTGGATATATATGATTAATTTGACCAATTTGAGATGGAATAACCATCTGCTATTAGATAAATCCTCTCCAAATAAATCATAAAATACTATAAAAGGAGAGAAAAAAATAAAATTTGTGTCCTTTTCTGTTTCTACAGGCCTTTTTATTTATTTTATTTTTCATTTTTTACCTGGTAGTCATATTGTATATATACAAGCTGACATGAATTGAATGAGGCTGAGTATGAGAGTAATGAGGGTAAAGCTGATTCTTGACCTCAGAAACACGAGATGACAAAACAGTCTCACCTCGGGGTTCATTCAGTAGCTGCTCTGCCGCTTTTGATCAAATCATATGATCAAAAAATTCAATTTAAACATCTACGACTCCATGACAACCGAGAAAACTACTGCACGTCTCCTGAAGAAGATCGTCTTTAATCATAACCTCCTCGTGGTGAGACTGTTCAGTTTATGAACGCTGTTTCTGTTCTCAGTGGGTGTTTCTATCTCAACAACACAAACTGATTAGATGACAGAAATAAAAATGTCACACTACACTACTTTCACAGCCAGAAAAAGAGTGATAAGCTCCCTACTAAGGAGAACACAGGAGAAAGCATGAATGATCAAGCCCTCTGTAAAAAAAAGACTGACAAAAGGATGTACAGTAAATAGAGAGACAAAGAGTGGGGGAACAAAAAAGCAAGAGCCTCCACCCCTCTGCGATCTATTGAAGCTATAAATATCACTGTGGAATACATAGATCAGGAACATTTGAGTCATCTGCCATTTGAAGTCTAGTCTAATGCAGTAGACCTACTTTGAACAGCCACGCTGAACCACAAGTGCCAGACTGCACGTCAAACTTTAATAGCTTTGGGTTACAGTGTTATAGGTGAACACGGGGAGGGAAAAAAACCCAGGCAGAGTGCACCGCTGGCGTGACCGCGGTGCAATTTAGAAGTCAATAACGCAAGCAGCAGCAGCAAAAAAAAAAGTAAGGGGGAGCAGAGATGGACGTAATTCGTCCACAGCACAGACACACTCACATGCTCACACAAGTGGGAAAACAAAGAGGCCATTGTGTGTTTGATTGGCGCGGCCATTCACCATATTGGTTTCCATGAGAACACAAGACTGAGTGAGCGAACAGGTGGTAACCTCAAAGAGCAAGGCAACACATCCTGTTAGCTTTAACAACCAGGCTGTATACGCGCAACACAAACACAGAGCTGCTAATGAAGCAACATGCCGCAGTGGGAGTTCACAGAAACACACACACACCATCACCATGTGTGTTTCTGACGGAAATTTGAGCGTAATTTGAGTTGTATTGTGGGTAACGTAGACACCAGGTTTTGACTAAGAAGAGGAATGCACTGACTCAAAACTATAAGCTGCTTGCAGTTGGACCTTTGAGGTTGTAAACGGTCTCGTCAGGTTACACCACTTCCTGTCACCACACCTGTCTCCCGTGATGCGCACCAACTCCACAGAAAGGCAGCAGTTTCACGACTACTGTAAACCTTCACTAATTCTGTATGTTTGAGGCGTCAGGTGTGTGCAAAGCTAAAATGTGTGAGAAACTTTCCATCATTACCTGCTGTTTTAAAGTCATATGATATTGTGTTTACATGGGGGCTTCAAATAAACTCGTGTCTGACCACGTTTCTGCAACAAGCGGCGATTAACGTGCTGGAGAAGAAGATCCAGATGCTAATGAATAGGGAAAGCACTCAGCATGTTTGTTGAGACTTCAGAATGAATTAAATGTGTTTTGGAGAGAAACTCATAAAACCACAAAACTGTGCTTACAATGAAACCTCAACAAAGAACCTTTTATATGATATTCCTGCTAATATCAAACTGACTGCAGCTGGAGATGTGCTGGTGTTTGCAGTGGTGAAATCAAGATAAGCAGAGAGGTGTTAACCTCAAAGAGTTGTAGTGGTTTACTAAACCTCCAGTGGGGAACTTTATTTACAATAAACGAAAGTCTGAGCAGCAGCAGCTGTATGCCGCTATTATTAGTAGCGTTAATAGTGACAACTGTTCATTAATCCCTTGGTAATCCTGTCTCTTCACCACAAAAAACACCAGCACTGCTGCAGCAGCGAAGGCAGCAGCATGACGCACACACACACACACACACAGTGAATTAAAAAGCTATTTTGGTGCCTATTCTGACAAGAATACTCACAATCTGGACAGCTCAGGTACGAGCGTCATGGCAATGTACAGAAAATGACCGCTTCACTCGCTCTGAGCCTCTGGTATAGCGCTATCTGCACCTCTTTCCTGACAGATCATCATCCTCTGTCAGCTCCTGCATTATCTGCCGGCTCAGGTGTTTCCAAGCTTTCCTGTTTTTTCCTGGGATTTAAAAATCACACTGCTCATCATCAAGAGCACTTCAGTAAAATATTGTCGGATGCATGGATTGAAATGAAGGACTTTCTCATCGATCATTGGGCCACTTTGGTGCTCCAGTGGACTACTTCCTCTGTGAGTCTAAAGAATGAACATCACAAAGCAAAATCAATGATGAACGGTCTCGGATCATGTAAGAAAAAAAAGAAAAAGTATATGGTTTAAAACCTTCTGTGGCTCCAGAGGGAGCTGTAGGAAATGTGATAAATGGCCTCAAGTGATGTCACTTGAGTCAGCGTCTGTTGGGTCTGAAGAAATGAATGATAGGTCTGCAAATTACAAAAAGAAGTGAGCTTTTACCACAGCTCCGCTTGAGGCTACATTAGCATAAGGCATCGAAACCTCTGGCCACACAGTCAGTGGTTCAGTTGAATTGTGGGTAATGTAGGTGCCAGGCTTTGACAAGAAAGAAGAATTAGTGGCTCTGCTGCATCAATATTGATGTTTTTTTTTAAACTTGAGAAGTCCAGGAGTGCAACACTTAAACTGTTGGAGTTATAAAAAGCACCTCAGAATTGTTTGACCCTCAAATTGTCAAGGTCACATCGACAATCCATTTTTCCATTGACATTTCACTGGCCTGACGACATATGCCAGTAAATAATCACACAGGGTGTTTTTGCAACTTACCTTTGACAGCAGTCCAGTCCACAGAGGGTGAAACTGTTGAGCAAGAACAAATTCAAAATGAGCAAAGGGCAGATTTGTAAAATAAGATGTTAGCATTTGAACATTGTTAAATGTGTCAAACACACACCGAGCGTACACTTACACTACACAGAGGAAAATAGTATGTGCAACTTTGACTACCAGACGTTATCATCCAGCATCAGTGTAGCACCTCACTAATGATCTGGTGGCTGAATGGGACCAAATCCCTGCAGCCAGGCTCCAGAATCATGTCCACATACTTTTGGCCATAGAGTGTATAAATCTGCACATGTGCAATTGTAACTAGCAGACAAATGTTGTGTTTTCTAAATCAATTTTCTGATAATGCGCTGCCATAAAGAAGCAGCATGACAAACAAAACATTAGGCAGTGATTTGTGGTTTGAGAGGATGGCGTAATTTACGAGATGGTCTGATCGTGACTTAACATCACAAATCTGAAAGCTCCACATGTTTCTTTCAGTCAGATGGCAAATATCAGATCTCTGGGGAGGAACATGTCTCTGTTTGAATGAGCGGACTGTGAATCACTCCTAGAAAAAGAAAAACAAATGAGTTGGAGATGCTTCTAATACAAACACACAAACAAGGTCGCTGCATGTGAATATTTTAACACCCACCAAATTAAAATCAAGATGTGAAGATGGTTGTTTACAGAGTCAGTCTCCATGTTTTCATTTTAACAGCTGAAAATTGGGGTGTTTGAAATTCATATTTGGAGTGAAACTCTTCTTTTTAATGTTTAATATTCAACTTTCAAAGCGAGCAGCACAGCAGTAGGTGTACTGTATGCATCTGTGTTATGTAATCATGGAAAGTGGGGTGTGCATGTAGGAGTGTGTGTGTGTGTGTGTGTGTGTGTGTGTGTGTGCACGCGCGTGTGCACTCACATCTCACACACCAATTAGCGGAGTGAGAAAGTTGATAATTAAAACAAAACAACAATAGCTCATATACAGCATCCACTGCGGGAACAGCTGGCCCGTTACGCAAGCAACAACTGTTTTGTTATTGTAATTGTCATAGGGTGTGTTTGTGCGTGTGTCTGTGTGTGTGTGTGTGTGTGTGTGTGTGCATGTGTAGGTGCACTAAGGCATGGCATGTGTGACACAGACCAGCAAAACAGTGTGAGATCACACCTTCCTACACACACACACACACACACACACACACACGCTAATACACATACACACTCAGTTATTTATGTAGGCAGAGGGAGGTGAAGAGGTGGAGCGAGAGAGAACAAAACAGAGAGATGGAGAGAAGCAGAGGGTAAAAGGCTGAGATTACACGCTGGATCTCAGCCACTTACTGTATGTGCTGATCAATACTTCAGTCCATACGGGGAACAGTGTTGGCTGGCATCAATTCCCTCACAGGACGAATCCATATACACACAATGAGTAAGAAGTATAAAGTGCAGATTAAAATTCAACATAATCAAACTTCTCATCTTCCAAATGAGTTTAGGATAAAGATAAAATCCCTTTTTTAAACACAACAGAAATGATAGGAGCTATTTCAAAGTTTTTGATATCGCTACGTAGCTAACGTTAGCTTTAACAGCTGTTTACTTACCAGTCTAGAAGAAACATTGCAAGTTCAGCATCAAACTTCATCCCTTTCCTCACCAACAGCTGTCTCCAGAGGTGGAAAGCAAGGCCAATGTTAACTCTTTCCTCCATCATGTCTTTTCTTCTATTGAAGTTAGCATGCTAACCAGCGGCTTGTCATTTTCCGATAGCAACTCACTGTAGCCTCTAATCTGCCCTGAAGACGAAGCGCTGCTATAGAGGGCAAATTATAAACTCTTGCATTATAAAGACAACTATGGCTGAAGCTCTTATCTAGCAACAATCACCAACACCAGCTGCTGGCAAGAAGCGATGTTCGGCAACAGAGAAAAATTACAAATAGACCCTTTAACACTCAAAGATCTGTAAAGCAAAACATTTTGTAAATGTATTAAAAAGGAAAAACTTAAGTATCACATAAACATAAGTATTCAGGACTTGGTAGAAGCACCTTTTGGGGTGATCACAGCTTCAAGTCTTTTTGGGTATGACGCAACAATCTTTGCACATCTGGATTTGGGGATTTTCTGTCTTTCTCCTCTGCTGATCCACTCAAGCTCAAGTCAGGATGAACGAGGATGTCAGTGGACAGCCATCAGGTCTCTCCAGAGATGTTAGACTGGGTTCAGGTCAGGCCTCTGACTCGGCCACTCAAGGGCATTCACAGAGTTGTCACTAAGCCGCTCCTGCGCTGTCTTGGCTGTGTGCTTACAGTCATTGTTCTGTCGGAAAGCGAACCTTCGGCTCAGCCTGAGGCGCTGTGGACCAAGTGTTCATTAAGGACATCTTTGTTCTCTTCAGGTTTCCTTCAACCCTGACCAGTCTCCCTGTCCCTGCTGCTGAAAACCCCCCCCCCCCACAGCATGAAGCTGCCACTACCATGCTTCACCGGCGGGATGGTATTGGGCAGGTGATGAATGATGTCTGCTTTCTTGCAGACTTGACGCTTAGAATCGAGGCCAAACAGTTCAATCTTGGTTTCATCAGACCAAAGAATCTTGTTTCTCACAGTGTGAGAGTCCTTTAGGTGCTTTTCATGTCATACCATATGCCATGAAGCCCAGGTTGGAGGAGTGCTGCAGTGATGGCTGTTCTTCTGGAAAGTTTCTCATATCTCCACACAGGATCTCTGGAGCTCAGCCAGAGTGACCATAAGGCTCGTGGCTCATGCCCCTCCGACTGCTCAGTTTGCCTGGGCGTCCAGCTCTAGGAAGAGTCCTGGTTGTTCCGAACTTCCTCCATGTAAGAACGATGGAGGCCACTGTGCTCTTGGGATACAGGTCAGCACAGTATGAATGCAACTCTCTGACCTTTAGAAATCAATTTGCTTTATAAATAGTAGCTGCATAATGTTTACATGTCAGGCAAATTGATTAACAGTAAAGAGAAAAATCAATTGATTGAAAAGAAACAGCTCTGGTCAATTCTGGATCCAGAGTCAAACCACCAGTTCACCCAATGAAAACAAATGGTCTGGGACGGAATTGATTTAATTCACACCATCAAATAAATTTTTAAAGAACTTATGAAATGGATTTTGCTACGTATTTCATTTTGAAACTAAATTATAAAATGATTTGATTAAATAGAGCCTATAATTAATAAAGCCCCACTTCCTGAGCGTTTCCTTAATTTTAAAATGTTATTTTGGAAAGACAGTTAAAAGACAAAGGTCACATGGAGGTTTTTCTTTATCAAAACTGGGAGATGAATATCAGACTAAAGTATTTTTATGTGTTTGATTACCAGTATTTTACATTATTAAATTAAACCGTGTGTGGCTCCATGTTGTGTTGTCTGCAGGCTTGTGCGTATATGAGCTGTCGGTGTTGATTTTCAGTTTTTTCAGCATTGATGTCGAGACATTCAGAGCATGCAGAGGCCAGGCCACAAACCCCGAGTGACACATATTTATGTCAACTGACACGTAACTTTGATTTTGAGGAAATATGAAGACGGACGCAAACACAAACACAGCAACACGTACGCACACTGCCCCGATCTATCAGCATCAAAGCTGTTCATTCTATGAATAAGAAGAAGGCACTATTTTTATCTGACATCCCAGTGTGGCTCTCAAGTCGCCCATGTTAACAGTGATTCAGACTGACAGGTGTGTGAGACTGTGTGTGAGACTGTGTGTGTTTGTGTGTGTGTGTGTGTGAGTGTGTGTGTGTGTGTATGATTCAGACAGCAGTGGTGTGGCTCAGTGGGGTCCTAACCCACAGCTGCTCACAGTGACAACAGCCTGTCTCATTGCATCATTGTTTCACACACACACACACACACACACACAAACACACACACACACACACACACACACACACACACACACCCACACACACACACACACACACACACACACACACACACACACACACACACACACACACAAAACCTTTAAACCTTCTTTCACATTTATAGCTACAACAATCAATATTTTTTTTCACATAAACAATTGGTCAGACACCAACAACTTTAGCTATGTAGCAATAGCAAAACTTACATATATATATATATAACTTAACAAATAGCTCCTTTAAACAAGCAGTTTTAGTTGTTTTCGTGGTTGTAACGTTCATATGGGTTGTTTTGAAAGGTCCCATCAAACAACCTATTTTGTCATTTGTCGCTGGATTACTTACAAAGAAATTATTTGTTCCTACAGTGTTTGTGCATTTCAGCCCCAGTATCATTAAGGCAACTAAATATGCAAAGAGATGTAGGATTACAAACCATCCAATAAAAACTGCAACTCAAAAATTAGTATCATTCAAATAATATGACCAAATGCTTCAATGTGAAATGCAAAATAAAAAAGAGATCTGAAAACTACTCACTCTTCTTGTTTCCTGTTTTTGTATCTGCTCTGTTTCCACTGCTCAGAGAGCTCAACACCTCGTCTGTTCTCTGTAAGTGGTGAGGTAGTCTCCACTTTTATTTATGGGTGTTACACTGACTTTATTGTGTTTTCAGAGGGGCATTATTGTATGATGCCTCCCTCATTCTTTATTTACCTCTCTTTATGTCTGTCTCTGTCACTTTTTATTCTTTTCAGTCCATTTTTCTCATGATTTTTTTCCCCCTCTCTGCCCTGAGAGCAATACTCTCCTCAATAACTCAAGCTTATATCTCAATCTTTTTTTTTCCCTCCCGTTGTCACCATTCCTCTCTCTCTCTCTCTCTGTCACACACACACACACGCACATACACGTTGTAGGGTTCCTTGCTGCATCTCTACTGGTGACAAAACACCACTGCAGCTCTCTGCAGGAAACTCCTTCAGACGCATCACTCTCAACAGGGGCCAGATACACGCACACACACGCACACATGCACACACACACACACACGCACACGCACACGCACACACGCACACACACACACACACACACACACACACACACACACACGCTCACACACACATTCAATCTTGCTATTTGTCTCAACAGGAGCCGACTGGAATAGTAGTACCTCCAGGCAAGAAGGCGTGTGTGTGTGTGTGTGTGTGTGTGTGTACATACAGTATGTCACTGGGCTTTGCGTGAGCTCCTTTGTTCCTGGTCACTGACCTCCCTCTGACTTCACACTCTTAAATCCCTCGACAAAATGAAGCTGTGCACAGACTAAAGATCATGTTGTGATTATGTGTGTATGTGTGTGTTATGGTGATTGGTCCTCTGTGGTGCAGTTTCCCTTGAGGAAATTGGCAGGAAGTCCACCTGCGAGATGGGTGACCCCTGTGCTGGCTGCTCAGCTACAGTCCCACTCAACCATGCACTACAGATGTTATTGACTTTAGAGATAATACATAGGTTTAAGGTTCATCTTCTATTTTGTTTAATTAAATCTTCATTAAATTCAGTTTAATGTCATGTTTGTGCTTCCTTTGTGCTGTGCTGTGACATTATACATTCACGAATCACATCACATACAGTGAGCCGACAGCACACAACTTCCTCCTCATGGCTCCATGAAACTGATGACATCTTCCTGGGGAACTCTTGCCTTATCATTTTTAAGATTTCAATTTATTCTACGGAAAACTTTTTACATAAAAAAAGGCCATCTTACAAAACGAATAGAAGCACTGTTGCAGTCAGAGAAGGTGAATAGTGCCACCGTTTCTCCTCATGGGTTGACTGTAGAGCTGACTCGTCACTTAATTGATCAGTTGATTGACTAAAATTAGATTGCTACCATTTTGATAATTGATTAATTGTCATTTTTCCAGAAAAAATGCCAAACATTGCTTGTTCCAGCTTCTCAGTTGTGAGGATTTGCTATTGTTCTTTGGCTTATGTAACAAAATAATTTATTTTCTTTGGGTCTTAGACTCTTGATTAGACAAAACAAGTAATTCTGATACATCAACGTCAGCTTTAGGACACTGTGATGGGTATTATTCACCGTTTTCTAACATTTTATAGACCAAACTATTAATCAAGACAATGATTGTCAGATTATTCAGTTAAGAAAATAATCCTTTGTTGCAGCCCTGTACTGTATGTGCACTTCGAATCACAAGAGCACATGGCTACACAAACTAAAGGGGGAAAAAAAATCAAGAAAAAAAGTCCTGGATTAAAGGACTGATGGGTTTCCCGGCCAGACAGAGAGAATGATGAGGACGATCCAGATGGGTCCAGAGGTGAGAGACCATCTGGTGACTGAGTGGCCCAGACAAGAGCTACTACAGCTGGGCAGCATCTGGTCAGTGTGGCCCCTGGGCTCCATCCAGAGGACCGCAGCCAGAAACTGGAGGGCCATCACTGAAATGCTTGTGTCTGAGTCCAACTGCTGTGACTAAGGGGTGAACGGATGGATGGATGGATATAGTTGGTGGAAGAAAAAGGAGTGGGAGCCAGGACCGGAGGGCATGTTGCACTTTATGGACAGATGGACATAAGAAGTGAGGAAGGGAGTGCAACAGCCAAAATGTGAAGGTATGAGTGAGCTTTTGAGGCCTGAGTAAGACGGGCTGTGTAATGAAGACAGGGAGAGGTACAGCAGATGGATCCTTCCTTTATGAATATTTCCATTTAGATGTCCGCCCACATACAGATGCAGATCTGAAGGTTTCATTATCATCCTAATGGTCAGATTTGGAGAATTTTAGATAAATATTTGAAATTAAATTACATCATGTGTCTTGTCTTGTTTTCACATACATCTCTTAGCGCACCATCAAAGCAGGACATTACTTACAGGTCGTTTGATTTCTTTACATTTCCCATGATTCTTTCCGGTCCGTTGCATGAAAGGCACCAACATTAGATAACCTGAAATGACCTGGAACAATAAACAATAAACAGATAATAACGTCAGTGATCTTACTCAGTAATATCAGTTACACTGCAATGTCTATCTAAAGATTGCTAACATTAGCAAACATTAGACACCGCTGGCTAATGGTCATACCAAACCAAGTCTGGCAGTGGCAGCAAAACCTTGAAAAAAGTGTGTTTTATTACTTAGGGATTCACTTTTTCATTTAATGTTGAAAAGATGAATATTATAATATAGAAAACTGGATAAAGAATTATATCATTATAGTTGTTTTTCCTTTGTTTCTCTTCTTTATCCACTCAAGCACAGTTCCCAGAATGTCAGTATATTTTCTCTCTCTCTCTCTCTCTCTCTCTCTCTCCTCCTGTGTCTGAATCCTTCCAGCGTAGTTTCATAGTGTCGATAATGGCATCATCATCATTACTAAGCCTCATTTAAAGACCACTCTGCTGCAATAACCCACCACGGAGAGATAATGACCTACGCATGCACACAAACGTGCTCACTCCCACTCATGCAGGTGGATCCTTAGTCAGGTAGATACCAGCTCAATGAAACGAGGGTTAGACAAACAAATTAGAGTGAACTGGAAATGAAGATACTGATGATACTGAGAGGAGATTAAAGGGAGACTATTGATTGTTTTGCTCATAGTGGAATCACAGCTGTTCAAAGGTTAGATTTACGCTGATGGCATCAACAAATGCTCTCATCTCCTCAGCAATTGTTTCAACAAAATACAATAATATTTCCTCCACTGTAATTTACTGCTTGCTTACCAAATAAGTACTGTTAAAGCCAACTTGTGTAGAATTTGGAAATGTATAACTTTGCCACCTCTCAGTGGTAGGTGGGGACTGTCCCATAGTGCAACAGATGCAACAATAATAGCTCATTTTAATACATAGGAGAATACAAATATTTTGGGGATTATTTTTGTTAGCCTCTCATAGTCTCACAATATATATTTATAGATTTGTTTACCATAAGTAATAAAATAGATAAGATAGGCCTATGTTCTATGCAAAACAAAACTCAATCACTCTATTTTGATATTATTAAATGAATGAATAATACTATAATATTATTGTAAAACAACATATATTTTTCAGAATGCTGTGCTTATTGAGACAAAACGCAAAAGTGAATTAATGAAATTTAATGACGTAATGACGGTTGCAACCGTCCCTGATCTGTGTTGCAGCTGTTCCCAGGTGTGGGGTCAGATGCAACATCTGAATTCTTCTATTCAAATAAATATTGTGAGTAATATGTCATACTGTATGTAATCATCTTTAAAGGGTATGGTTAATTAGCATATGGATGTAGGTTTAATATATAAAAGTTTGGTTGGTCTGGGGTTGGTTATAAATATAATAAAAAGGGGTTTTTAAAATGTTTTTACAGTACATCAGTGCAACTCATTATCACAGCAGTATACACACTCATTTCAAGCTTCACTTTGACAGTGAGGAGGGATATTTCCATCAACCAAAGGCTCTCTGTAGTCCATCAATTTGCTCTCTCGCTGTCGTTCAGCCTCCCTCTCCCTCTTGACCTTTCACTGAGGCCTTTAATCAAAGCAGAGTTATGGCTCCCTCGAGCCATTGCTGACTACCGAATCACACGTCCTGACAGCGCTGCAGGGATTTGGTGGGTTTGAGAAGTCGGTGTCCTCCTCTTAATCCTACAGCAGAGCGCTGAATAATGCATGTTTTCCTCCGCATGGGAAAGAGACTACAGTGCCACTGGTGATTCAGTGTGTGATTCAGTCTCAAACACACCTTGGTTCTGGTGAGGCAAGAGGAAACAAGGAAAGCTCGACGTACCCTGTAAATGATGCAAGATGCCCTCAGTGCGACAAGATCAGCATCAAGATGCGTCACCGCTCCAAGTTTCATTAGAACTAGACTGGTGATGCAGCAGTTTTAGACTTCCAAAGTTGGACAATAGGATTTTTATGGATTTAATAAGTTGCTAAATACATTTGCACTGTGCTTGACGTGATGTACTGTACATGACATATTTTTAGGTCAATTGTTTTGGGCTTAGGTTAAAGTAAATTATTTTTGTTGAAGACATTTTCATTAATTATAAAATAATTTGGTTAAAATTTGGGTCACGATTAAAGTTTTTTTTAAATCAACAATGTTTTTCTTAAGGAAAGTGCATGAATAAGGTAAAAGAAAATAAATACAATGACCCAAAGCAGCAAACTCCAGGGCTGAAAAATGAAGCCAACATGGGAAACTGCAGTTCCTCAAGTGCCCACTAGAGGCTGGCTCCAAAAGTGGGTCAATCCCCATAGACTCTCATGTTAAAATGGCCGTCTTTACAGCAGAAATAAACATGTTTACAGCCTGGTACAAAAGACATAGATAATTTTCATGACAACTGTACAGGGGGTGAATTTTTATACAACTCACCAGTTTAAGGTTTAAAGTTCTACATAAATGAGGGCGTGGCCACTTTGAGTGACAGGTGTATGTTGCAAACCGGCATGCACCGAAGTCTCAGCTCCACACGCCCCACTGCTTTGCACATTTTTGGATTAGCCGGGAGTCAGGCAGAGTCAGGCACTGCCAAGATGGCGACGGCGGAGGAGCTCACTCTGAGCTTCAAAACCGCACTTTATATACAGTCTATGAAAACCCCAGAAACACAAAATGTGTTGTTGCATGGGACTATAAAATATTCAGAAAACAAATATCAGAATAACTTTAGAAATCTTTCCAATCTTGGTATATGTATATGTAACAGTATGTTAAAACACTTGTTAATATTTATCACATTGATAACAGGAAGTCAAAGTAGCCCCTGTCATTTCCAGCTCCCACTATCAATCTGAGAGAAATCTCACTTAGTGAATGCTGAAGTCCAACAGTACAAACAGTGATAAACAGTAAATATCAATATGAGACCCACAGCCTTAGTAGGTGGTTTTTCCTTTAAGCATCATACTCAAGGGAAACCCAGTGGTTGTTTCGTGAAGGAGTGAGTAGGTGTGTATTTGAGTGTTAAGGGAGAGGAAGGAGGGGGTGATGGTGTGGGAGTAGTATTAGTCATCCACTGTCACTGCTGCGATGTTCCCAGCCGATGTGTATATGAGGATTTAACCCAACAGTATCTTCCTTATTCTGTTTTTTTTTACAGCACCATCAAGCCCTCATATGTTTTCTCATTTGTTGGTACTTTTTTTTAACTGTATGAAGAGTCAGTTTTCATATTAGATAACATCCCATCATGACAGTGTTCATAAGAAGTAAGCATAACCATGCACCACTGCCCTAAATATGAAGGAGTTATGCAAGTCAATCTCCTTAATGTGAAATGTTTGTCCTCCTGTGACTTTCATCATGGAGGAGACGAGGACCGGAGGAAAAAGAACATAGCCTCATGTTAGAAATGCATCAGTGATGTAATACAGTTTGACTTTGGCATGCTTTGTCATCACTGTATAAAGGAGAGGAAAGTGTGTGTGTGTGTGTGTGTGTGTGTGTGTCTAGTAGAAATGGAGTCAGACGAAGACAGAGAGCAGGAGAGAGAGAGAGAGAGAGAGAGAGAGTAGTGAGACGGGCCAGCTTTCTGCTACAAAGCATACCAAAACAGCAAAGATGATGTAACAGCTTTCAATTACCCATGGTGCCTTGCTGGAAAGATGAATGAAAGTTGGACATGGAGAGGGCGTCAATGAAAACACACACACACATGCACGCGCGCTCACTCGCATTTCATCTGTATTCTTATCATGTGGGGTGATTCATACATCGCGCCGTCCACAAAAAAAAAAAAAGGAAGGCAAGACGCTTTAACTGAAGTGAGTAGCACTGTGTGTGTGTGTGTGTGTGTGTGTGTGTGTATATTGTGCATCAAAAGAAACCAAGAGCTTCTTTCCTATTCCATTTATCCTTTGGCTTGTGGGCTTAACAATGAATAAAGAGAGATGAACAGACATGAGGGGAGCTGAAGAGCGGAACAAAAAGAAAAGAAAAGAAAAGAAAAGAAAATGAGACAGAGAGAGAGGCTGGCAGAGCGCAGAGCGCAGAGCGCGTGGGCTGGCTCGGGAGTTTCCTGCACTAAAGGTGTGATGATGTAATTGAGCTCGAGCTGGGGAGAGAAATATGAGCTTGTGTCTTTTTTCACACGAGGGAGGAGGTGGTTCGCATCACGCCAGCTGTGTCACGCACCCATTTAGCAGGGGAGAAAAAAAACACATGCAACGTTCAATCTCAAGGGGGGTGGGGGGGTGGGGGGGTGTTGGGTGGCATCACCATATCCAATCAGAGCATCAAGTGGTTAACAGCAGGACCAGAGCAAGAGTTTGTGGGGCAGAGTTTTACATTTGGAGTGGACCATATCACATTATTCATCATAATCCTGATATACATCTTAATTTGATAAAGATTCGTCATACATGTTGACGTGCTGTATTTATGTTATGACTATACACACATGGCTGAAAGAGAAGGTCATTTTGGTGCTGGCTCCACGGGGAAATGAAACTTCAGTCATGTGGAAGTGGCTTGTCAGCGTGAACTTTCAGAGTAAAGGTGCAGAGGTGCTGCACACTGCTCTCTGTAGTCTAATAACGACTTTAATTGCAGGACGAGTCGTGTCAGGATCTGATTCAGCTCAGGTGACAGAATGATTGACTCTGTGACACTGTATGTTTGCATTGCAGTAATTAATCAGAGCAAAACATACTGTAGCAACATCTCAAGACAAAACACATGCTGAGTTTATATAGACATGGTAAAATAAAGCCTGATGCAGAATTATGAAACAACACAAATGTTTTTGAGGCTTAGCTTATTGACATTAAAGAGTTGAAATATCTGATAATACTTAATTGGTCAGCATTAGTTTTTTTGTAAAAATAAATCCATAACAGTTAAAAGGTGTTTCCACTTACTTTGCTTGATGATACCTCTGCTCAGAATGAGGTTGAGTGGGGCTGATGTCAACAAAACTCTTCCCACCCTAAACAAAGCAGAGAGAAATCAGAAGTGAGGGAGTTAGGAAATAATTGTATTGGCGTTTTGGGACTGTCATTTCTTACTTTCTAGCTGATATTTATGTTGACACCAATAATAAACAAATATTGGCCAATTTATCAGTAGGGTTATATTTTACATCTGCACAACTGCTTAAAGTTAATATATATAATAAATATTACTTTAGAGATTTACAGCAACAGTTTCATAATAGTAAATATATAACCTCCAATTGTAGCGCCTCATCAGGTCAGTTTGTTTACATTTTGTAAATGCTAGAGCACATTAAAGAGGATGCATGGTCAAGGGATTGCTCTATTTCACCTGTAACCACATCCAGTGATGATGTCATGGTGGACTGCCACGCCCTGGAGTACACTTTACATCACATCGCTGCATTTTCAGCTGCTTTGATTTGCACTTTAAAATCAGGGGAGCGGGGCCTGAGAGATAGGATGTTGTTTAATTGCAGAGTTCTCTTGAGAACAATTGGTGGCACTAACTGGCCACTTAGGAACACAACTGCTTAAATTTATGACTATGATAGAATTTTAAGAATTTACACAACCTTGTACTTTTTAGATTTAATTGTATAGAAATACACCTGTAATTCTTTTTTGGGATCTTATTGTAAGCTAATATTTTATTGATGCCAAAACCTGATAAATAAAACACACCCTATGTGTACCACAATAAGTGTTTCTAGGAATTACTATAATAATGAAATGAAAATATGCCATTATAATTTACCTTGTCTTATTTATATTATCACTGTAATTTTCCTATCTAGTTTGAATTTTGCTGTTACATGTGATTATTCTTGTTTCATAGATTTTTGTGGGCTAATACTGAATCTTATCAGACAGTAATAAATTAACAGCAGCGGATAATAGCCTATAACACAGTCTAACATCAGTCTAACATTTAAATCATTATAACTTTTATAACATTATAACTTTTATTTATATTTTTTTCTTGCAGATGATGTAAAGCTGTTTACAGCAAACACACTGCTGCCTTAACAGAGCTGGTGGTCGGCTCCATACAGTACACAGCAGCTCTGTCTTCATGCATGGCGACACATATGGGTCCAGCCTATCTTGTGCATATGTGTGTGCGCGTGCACGTGGGCCGGCGTGAGTAATGCAGTGGGATACCCAGCAGCGCTGCCAGATTGCGTAACCACCATCCCATCCCGCCATATAGCTGGTTTGACTGGCTGCAGCAAACACACACACGCGAGCGCGCGCGCGCACGCACTCGCGCAGATGAAGCATTAGACCATCATCAAAACGCTGTTGGAAATTTGAGGAAAATATGCTTTGTAGCTGGTTTTTCTTCACAACTTGTGACGCAATTTTAGGGTGGGAGGAGGAGGGGGTGGGGGTCAGTTTCACCTTTAAGGCGTTTTGGGAGAAAGTAAAAACAGTCACGCGCCGTGCTTTTGACTGTTTGATGCACTGTAGGCTGCTGCTCTGTCCCCTCTTTCTGCATGTGCGTCCAGTCCTCCGACCTTGTGCGTCTGTGTGTGTCCGTGTATGCAGTGGTATTTTCAGCCCACTACAACTAAACATAATAATAATAAAAATAATAATGGTAATAATAATAATAATAATAAGATTGATAATAATACTCAGTTATTATAATAATAACAACAACAATAATAATGATAATAATAATAAATACATTACAAACAGTATATAAATAAAAATGCTGCTAAAATGAATCCAAAACAAACATAAATCTCCTTTGCTGAAGGTGAATTTATTAATTAATTCTCTCTCCGTGATTCACACACCGACCATGATGACGGTGACCGGAGGAGCGGAGACTTCTGACGTCAGACGAGGAGAATGACAAGCGCGTCCAATGAGGGGCCGAGGATGTGCAGCGCGAGGACGGAGCTGCCGACAGAAGGCTAATAACCATGCCAACCGAGGAATATAGCGCGCGCCGCTGACTGGGGAGAAAAAGGGGAGAACGAGAGGGGGGGAAACCCTAAAAGAAGAAATTACAAGAGATACATTCACTTAAAGTTGAGGATAAAGGACGAGAGAGATATCCTGGTTTCCTGCAGGGGGGAAGAACAAGACAAAAGAGCTGGTAATTTTCTCTCCTTTTTTTTGTCTCTGTGGCGTGGTCTCCCCTCCATCCCGCTTTCTCTCTACCTCTCTACCTCTCTCTCTCTCTCCCTCTCTCTCGCGCTGGCTCAGGGACTGCACTGCTGCAGCTGAATGAAACTGGTCGAGGTATTTATTCTTCTCTTTTTTGCTAAAACACACACAAAAACTGAGGCTGGACAGAGGTTTTAACAGCTCGTGACAGGTCCCTGCTGGTGGTTTAAAAAAAAAAAAAAAAAGGTGGTGGTGGTGGGGTGCTCTGGGCTGCACGCGCCCCTGTTACCGCAGCGATGTGAGCCCCTCAGCTGCGGGGCATTTTGGCGGTGCTGCTGCTGGTGCTGGTGACCTTCCCCCGGCCGTTTGCAGTCATTGACGGTGTGTGCATGTGTGTGTGTCTGTGTGTGTGTGTGTGTGTGTGTGTGTGTGCGTGCGTGTGTGCGTGCGCATGAGCGTGAAAGCCAGAGAGGAGGGGAGAGAGATGAAGAATATAAGGGGGCGGGGGGTGAAGGAAGGGTGTGTGGGGAGGTTGAGGTGGGAGGTGTGAGAGGGGAGAATTTTTTTTTTTTGTGAATGGAGCTCCACATCCTTTTTGGCGCGCGCGCGCTGGCAGCTCGAGCTGGCTGATGCTAAAATTAGCCTCGTGCCGGATTTTTCTGTCTGCGTACGGCAGCAGCAGCAGCAGCATATGTGGATCAGAATCCGAATTAACAGAACTTCTAGATGCAAACGCGAACGCACACGCACGCACGAATGCCTGGGCACGCGCTTATACACGCCACCAGTGAATAGGACAGCAGCTACCACCGCGCCGTGCCCCAGGACGTCATGCACCATTTTTAGAGATGCTCTAAAAATAGAATTTCTTGATTATGCTTTTGACTGTGTGGAAATTGGACATCTTCGTCTTTGTCCGGAATCTTTTAGGTAGGAATGTAGCAGATTCGTGCTTCTTTAAATGCTATTATCATTTTATTGTGTTGTTTATTTTTTGTGTATTGGCTGTTCGGTGTCACGTTGCTTTGAAGCCGAGATGGAAGAAATATTAGTGTTGTTTATAAAATACTTTTCCCTGTGTGTGTGTGTGAGTGCATGTGTGTCCACACCTGCTATTGTGCTGCTGCTAATTACCTGTCAGCGTGGTGCGTGGGAGCTGCTGGTGACGTGCGTGCTTAGGGTCAGGTGCACAGTTGCTTTCATGAATGAATGAATGGGCGGATGGATGGGTGAATGAGCGTGAAAAAAAAAGTATCTTCTGCCCCTTTATCAAAGGGGATAAATGTTAACATCCTTCTTTTCTTCCTCCTTTTGTTTCCTTTACCCCCCCCCACGTTCTCTTCTTTTCCATCCTTTCTTTCCACAACTGCCTCTTTCCATCGTTTTCCTCTCCGATATCCTCCTTTTTCCTACTCTCATTTGAAAACTTACTCTCCTCCCTTCATACCTACATGTTCTCTTGTTTTGACTCTTCAATCCGTCATTGCTTTATTCTGAACTTTTACCCCGTCCCACTGGTATCTGTTTTTCTCTACTCGTCTTTCTTCTCTATCTCCAAACTCCCTTTGACTTTTCTGTTGTGCATATTTCATCATTCTCCTTGTCTGAACGTTTCACTGTGTTCTTACACATTATCGACTGCAATCTTGATTTCTCCTCCGCTTCCCTCCTCACCCTCTCCTCCACTTCCATTTTGCTCCTCCTGTCTTACCCTTGTCTTTTATCTTTTTCTTGCTGTTTATCTTCTCTCCTCTCATATTTCTCTCACCCCTCTATGACAAACTTTGTGCCAACACATACTCACCTGATCAATTCCACCTACTTTCACCTCTGTTCTGACTCATTCCTCCCTCATTCACTTTTCCTTCCCACTTTCATCTACTTCCCTCATCCTCTTCCTCCCTCCCTCCTTCCCTGTTTCTTTCTTGTTTCTCCAGCTATGATTCTCTCCCTGGCCGCAGCAGCAGCCATGAGTAGTGGCAGCAGTAGCAGCCTCAACTCCTCCTCCCCCCTCGACCCCTTCGATTCCTCCACTTCCTGGAGCCTAGCCGAGGACCCCTCCAACTCCTCCTCTGAACCTGTCATGCGAACTCTGACCCCTGACCTCCAGCCAGCGTCCACCGCCGTTGCTGTCCAGGAAGTCAGCCCGTGGGATATCGCACTTTGCGTGACCGGCACGCTAATCTCCTGCGAGAACGCGCTGGTGATCGCCGTGCTGTTCTACACGCCAACGCTCCGGGCTCCGATGTTCATCTTGATTGGATCGCTGGCGGTGGCGGATCTTCTGGCTGGTCTGGGCCTCATCTTGAACTTTGTCTTCACTTATCTGGTTGATAGCTCGGTGGAGTTTGTGACGCTGTTGTCAGTCGGACTGCTCATCTCGGCCTTCTCAGCGTCTGTCCTTAACATTCTCGCCATCACAGTGGACCGATACTTGTCGCTGTACAATGCCCTGACCTACCACACTGAGCGGACAGTCACCTTCACCTACGTGATGGTGGTTTTCATCTGGGTGTTGTGCCTCACGCTCGGTTTGCTGCCGGCGCTTGGCTGGAACTGCTTGAGGGATGAATCCACATGCAGCATCTGTCGGCCCGTCACCAAAAACAACGCAGTGGCGCTCGCCGTCACCTTCCTCCTGGTCTTTGCCCTGATGATGCAGCTCTACCTTCAAATTTGCAAGATTGCCTTTCGCCATGCGCAACAGATTGCAGTGCAGCACCAGTTTGTGGCCATCTCCACCACCAAAGGTGTCTCCACATTGTCGGCCATCCTGTGTGCCTTTGGGGCGTGCTGGCTGCCGTTCGCCATGTACTCCATCGTGGCTGACTCCAGCTACCCTGTAATATACACCTACGCCACGGTACTCCCAGCCACCTGCTGCTCTGTGATCAACCCCATCATCTATGCGTTTCGAAACCCGGACATCCAGAAGTCGCTGTGGATGGCCTGTTGTGGGTGTGTCCCGTCCAACCTCTCCCTCAGACCCAGGACCTCCAGTGATGTGTAGCAGGGAAGGTTGGTCTCTGTTTAGCATGATGCTAGATGCCGAGTCAGGGTTGTATGAGGGAGAGGATGGAACGGGAACCAAGAGATCAAGGGGAGAAAGGTCGAAGGTTATGGCTGAGGAAAGAGATTTCGTCGACTCCTCATATCAGGGCTGGTAGGCTGATGGCGAACGCACGTCTGGCCACAGTAAAAGTGGCACTGGCACAGGGAGAAGGGGGTCGACAAAAAGATAGAGCTAACGAAGATCATGGAGAAAACCAACAGGGTGATGGAGGTGGTGTGAAACCAACTGCAAAGGAATGATTAAGGTATCCTCATGGTTGCGGGAGTTGCAAGAAGGTGTGTCAGGCGACTTTTCCAACTGACCTCCTTTAGGGTATGAGAAGTGAGGCCTACTTCTCAAGAGTAGCATATATGTGACGATGGGATTTAGGAATAAATGTCCTAAATCTCCATAGGACCTGAGCTTGGGCAGCACTGCATGGTTATGCAATCAGAAGGAGTGAAGCAGTCTTAAAATACTGTATGTGTTTTCACTGATGTGTTTTGAAATTAAGTGGTGTGTGGATAAAAATACAATGAGCTAAATATACACAATGAATGACCTTGAGTATTCTCGGCGAGCTATCTTTGCAGTCTTCTGATAGGAAAAACAAGAATCTCTCCTCCCTTGAAACATATTTTAACATCTGTGTTCCCTTGATCTGATGCAAATTGAGTAATTAATGGGTTTTATAGGCAGAGAGCACGCAAGAATGATTCACTCTTCTGTGCCGAGATTGAAACTAGATGGTATTCATGATCATTGACAACGGTAGTCTACCAAGCCCTTTCTGAGTTTTCCCAATTCCAACAGCACAATGTGTCACAATTCAGAGAAAAAAACATTAAAATCCAAAAATCTAATCTACCGGGCTCCTAATGCATAGATAACCCCCCACTAGTTTGCAAAACCTAGAGAGGGATTTCCATATTTAGGCCGGCGTGTGTTGTCCTTGGCGTGATGAAATCAAATCTGCTCCCAGTCGGAAAAAAAAACGAGTTTCTCAGCCAGCCCCTGCGCCGTGACTGTGAAGCAGAGAGAGCTGAATTCAGCACCAAGGACAGCGCCACTGCAGAGCGCTGCTACCCTGGGAATGCTCTCTGCTGCTGGGGTGGGTGGGAGGACGGGGTGGGGTGGGTTGGGTTGGGTTGGGGGTGGGGTGGTGGTGGGGGCGCTGGAAAGTAGGCTACGCTGTTCTCTACACCATCTTGATAGGGAATGTGAGACGGGCTTTACAGGACCATTCCAGCTTGATTGGAGTTTTATTTTTCTCATTTCAGTGTTAATTAACTGTTTTGCCATGCACACATGATGGCTAAAGGTATTTGAAATCCTTTTTTGCTGTAACATTCAGGGTCATTTGGCCTCATTTGGTGCAGAAAAGGCAAACAAAATGTCATTAGATGTCTAATTTGGCCAGAAAAGGTGGGCAGCTTCACTGTGAATGAGAGGGCGGTTTTTATTTGTGTAACGCTGTGTTTTTACATTTTAAAAATTACAGTACTTCTAGGTTCTGCTTGTAAGAAAGACGACCAGGGGCAATTTCTGGTTTTCCTCTTCACAATTAATTCTTCAAAGAGGAGCCTGCCCTCTGTCAAACAGAACTCAATCAAGTCACTGTAAAAAACCAACACATTGTTTTACCAGAAATCATGTAGAATGACGTGGTAAAGCCTTTTTTTTTATGATGACACAAGAAATCATTCTCCAATCATGCTCAAATTATTCTCTACTTGAGGTCCTTTAGCGTAACTATGACCCTGTCCTGTCTTTCCTCCCTTTCCTCGCCTCTCTTGCATCTCAGCAGTAGAAATTATGCATGAGCAAAGCAATGTATGGCCCCCGTGAGTGTCAGTAAAACAAGCCTTCTGACATGGGCAAGGTGAAGGTGGCTGATGTTTTTCACAGGCAAACGGGACCTCGACGTTTATCTGCATCCGCATAACACCAGTCAGGCCGTGCGGCTTTAAATTTAGAGACAGCATTCAAACTCCTTTGCCCGATTGATTATCCATTAGCTAGAGCTGAGTACAATCCATATTGAATAGGTCATTTTTCATACAGGCAGCTTTGGCTGGCTCTATGTCCAAGCTGTACTTGGATATTGCCATAGTTTTGTAAAAAAAAATTGCAATTCTAAAGAAATGAGAAGAATAGTTTTCATTGCTATGTCATTAAAAATACATCTTCCATGCTTACGCTTGACTAGACTATACAGTATGTATCATACATCCAGTGGAAATCAGATGGTTTAAAATCCTCTATGCCTTCCATTTTCACTTCCCAACTTGCAGCCTGTCAGCAGTAGCTGGATATTCACTGCACACACACACACGCACACATATCTACGCTCTCATCCTGGCTTGAAGAAGCAGCGCAGTGCTGCCCCGGGGCCCCTCTGAAGGCTCGGCGGGTTAATGAGAAGCGAGAGAGGCGAGGTGACGCGGCGTGAAATAGAAACGCCAGGCGAGACGCGCTCTAACGCAACCTCAGGTCACGTCCACCACACACCCAATCAGGATGGAGTCATTTCCCACTGAAAGGGCATCATGTAAGTTAAATCCAGCTAATGTTAATAACATCTCGGTAATAATGGCACAGGGAATCGGGCTAATGTACAGAGGATGTAGTGAACGCTGTGAGGATGAGCTTAGAGAGGGGGATTTATTGCCAACCTCTATCTGCATTTAAATGATCTACGGAGATAGTTTTCACTGTCCTGTTCCTCTGCACAACCTCAGAGAGAGGCACTGTGACTAAGCTGTTGGCATGCTGCTAATATACATGTGTGGGAGGTGCACGGGCTCTGGGAAAAAAGAGTTAATGGAAACTGTATGGGCTGTAGTTTCAAACTATAAAACTAAGACTCAACATAATTATTAAAAAACAAACAAAACAAAAAAAAAAAACATAGATTGTTTCTGTAAAGACAGGGAGTCACTTCCAAATTCAACGCTTTCTACCAAATAAACCACGAGAATAGACGACAGCAACGAACACATCTACACACTGAAACTTTGAAAATGGCGCACACGAGAAGCAGGTATTAAGATTATCATTTTTTCTATAGTGTAAATTAAAATTTAGAGTACAAGTGTTTTCTATTTTTCTTGGCAGCAGTAGCTACATTACTCTGTCAAGGTTTTTTTCTTTTTTTTGAAAAGAGAATCTAGTGTCTTTTGCTTTGTTTTGTTTGTTTGTTTGTTTGTTTGTTTGTTTTGGCACTATTGGAACAAAAAAACTCTTTCGCAATAATGTCCAACTGTATTTTGCTGTGTACAAAAAGCCACAATGAAGAAAAAGAGAGAAAGATAGACAGAGGTGGTCAGCTCTGAATAACTCAAACTAAATATTTTTGAAGTAACAAATAGCACATTGTAATGTATCTAAAAGAAATATAACCTGACTGGCTGGGGTTTCCCAAAATGCATTTCACCAGTACCGAATCATGGAAGTAGGACAAACCTGAATATGAAGCATCTCCATGTATAGGTGCGTTTGCAGACTGAAAAAATTAGCTTTATCATTGCCAGTTTGACCACCTCCCTCTCTCGCTCTCTCTCTTTGCTCAATCACTGCATTGATGGAACTGTCTAATGGTAAAAGACTTGCATCAATTATTAAGTGAAATACTTTCAATTACTCTGAAGATGGAAGCATGAGATGGATGGAGTTTGGTACTTTTGGCAAGCTTGGTGAACTGCAGAACTGTGGGGGGGCATGAGTGTGTGTGTGTGTGTGTGTAGGTGGGGGTGGGGGGGTGACTCACCAGTGGCGCTGGGTAAAAGTAATCGATCCCAGAGAGTTAATTGAATCCATTTCACATAGGAATCTGATGCAGATCCTATTGGCACACAGTTCTCCAGTATGCACAACGACGTGTGAGACTTGCTTAGTCACCTGTGCTTGGAGATGCTAGATGGGACACACAGAACAAATGCATCTTAGGTGAAATTCACATTGTATCTGGAACAGTTTCTCGTGGGCAAAAACTGATGCCAGTATTTTTAACTCTAAAAGCGTGGTCTATCTCTGTGGTTCAGCCCTTTAATTCAACATCGATGGGAAGATCTGTGCTAGCATGGCTAATGCTAACACACTGGATGTGGCTTGAAAGCCACATCCAGTGTGTTAGCTCACCTTCTGCTTTTGTTCCTGCTAATAACTATGATTAGACTCATGAACTGGAATTGGATTAAACAAAGTTTAAGACTCTGTTTATGCTACATATTGTTGATTTTTTTGCCACTAAACCTATAGAATCAAGTTTTGCAAAACGTACACAGTTGAATTTCAGTTTCTGTCGTGAGCAGGCCTTTAAGAAGTCATTTTCTTTCACATTCGTCACTGGATAACAATCCTCTGTCAGTGGCGACCTCTATTTCTCCCTTTCAAAACCTGACGTGGGAAAACGTCAAGATAGTTAATGTTTAAGTTTTCGGATAAGTTTTCAGAAAAAAGGACTCCGCCTTTGCACATTTGCACTTTTTTGGGGATATTTTTTTTCCATTCTTTGACAGTAAAATGTCAGCCATGTGGCATTTCGCCTGGGTAAAAAAACAAAAAACAGACTGGTTATTTGATCCGAGCCTGCAGGGAATCACAAACCCTAAAGTGATATTAAAAAAAACACAATTCACGAGCGCGCTGACCGAAATGTTAAATCCAGCATCGCTCAGCTGGAACCAGAGCGACTGAGCAGCTGATATGAAGTCATTAACTACAGCAACATCACACAGCTGTATTTTAAACACACTGCAGTGTCCGACGGTCCCATCTGGCATGTCCATCTAGTGGTTGTTTTAACAATTAATAACACTCATCTGTGAATATGCCACTACTCAGTCAACCATTCCTGGGGCAGGAGCGGAGTGACCACTCACTGTGTGTGCGTGTGTGTGTATAAATGGGTGTGTGTGTGTGTTTGTGTGCGTGCGTGCGTGCGCTCTCCCCCTGGGATCATAGCCAATTGTAATGAACCATAATTCAAACCAACTCTCACTGTAAACACAAACACACACAGAATGGTTTCGTCAGCCGCTATACAGGACTATAATTCAACTTAAGAAAAAAGAAAAATGAAATACTGTACAAGTGAGTGTGTGTGTAATTTTTTCTTATGCAATGCTGTACAGAAATGTATATTTTTGTAATGTTCATCAGGGCATGAGTTACAGGACATGGTCGCTGCTGTGTGTTTGTTGTGAGCGTGTGCGTATGCGTGTGTGTTTCTTCCTCTTCTTCTGTGTTCTTCCTATAAACAAATGTCAAAAAGTTTCTTGGGGGGGGAGGGGGCAGAGAAAAAAAACAACAAAAAAACAGTTGCGTGTCGGATATGCTGAAAAAGTGCCATATTTTTCGACTTTATAGTGTCTTATTTTCCGTTTGTGTACATACACTTTTATCAGAGAGCTGGTTTTCTTTGTGGAATCTGAAGTCCGAGTCCGTTAATCTGGAAAGAAAATGCTCAACATGGTCCGAACAGCAGCAGGATTAAGGAAGAAGGACAAAGCTGTTATGTAAAAGGACTTGACCTTGATATTATTGATCACTACACTGAGCAAACAACAGAAAAAAATAGACAGACGGCAATCAATTCACCACTCTAATCTCTAGAGTTTTTTGCTGTAACTTCAGACTTTTATTTTTCGAGCAGCAGCAACAAGAGAGATGATATCAGCGTCTCTGTAAAACGTCTTCTTGACTTGAATTGCAGTAATCTGAACTGATTTTTCCATAAAAAGACATGCACTAAACTAAACGACAGGGGGAGAGAGGGAGGGAGGGAGACGGTGCGTGAGCAGTGTTGTACGTCAGAGTCAGGTTTCCAGTGACGTCATTTTGTCTGAGTCGTGTCTAAGAGAGCAGGTCGTTTCAAAGACATCCCCTTCTCTTCCTCTTCCTCCTTTCAAAAACATCTCCACCCCACCCTCCTGTCACTTTTTCCTCCCCCTCATCCTCTCAAAGACAGCCCACACTCTCTCTTCCTCTTCATTCTTTCAGACATCTCCCTCTTGTCTCTTTTCTCTTTCATCGTCTCTTCATCCTTTCCCCCTCTTCCTCTTCGCTTCGCTTTCCCCCCTCTCTCTTTCATCCAGTCAGTCCCGTCTCAGGTCTTTTTTTCGCCATCCTCAACACCTTCATCTCCTGTATCTCTTTTTTCCTCTTCTCCCCTCACTCCCTCCCTCCCTCCCTCCCTCCCTTTCTCTTGTCTAACATTTTGCTATCCTTGGCCGGCAGGAATCTAGTCCGTCAGGCTCCATCTAAAAATAGTTACCCTGAAAGCAGATAAAAAGAATAGAAAAAAAGGAAAGGAAGGAAGGGGAGGTAGTAAAGAAGTAGAAATCAACCCTCCCTGAGCGCAAACCTTCACTTTGCTTCAGTAGACAGAAACATCCGCCTTGTCCTCTTCCTCTGTTAAGTTTTTCTCCTCTCTTCCTTACCCTGCTGCCTCATCTCCTTTGCACAAGCACACATTCATCCTTGTCTATTTTTATACCTCTCCTTATCCATCCTTTTCAGTCCCCCTCTCTCTCTCTCTCTCTCTCTTTCTTTTTCTGTCTCTTCCGAGCACAAGCATTTACACAAGGGGTTTTTTAAAAAGCAGGGTTCAGGGCGAGTGCCTATAGCAAATACGCAAGACCCCCCCCCCCCCCCCCCCCCCCCCCCCCCCCCCCCCCCCCCCCCCC
>NW_019174648.1:288583-371582 GCF_002260705.1 Seriola dumerili
CACCCACCCACCTCTCGCCCATCAGTCATTCAGGCTAGGCTAGGCTAACGTTATCCCTCTGTAACCTACAACCTGGCAACGCTTCAGGCAAACAGAGATTGTCAATCAAGAAAGAAAAACAAAAAAAAAAACAAAAACCATTACAGAGCTAATTTTGTATCGGACCGAGTATGGCCTTCATAAGAAAACATTATTTTATGCATTAATGTTGTTGGTCTGGATGAGGGAGCAGCACATGTGCACGAGCATCACTGGTTTTGAATCCTCAAGGTGAGGGTGTTACTGGTTAATGATACTGTGATGTCAGAGACCTAATCATGTTTTGTTTTTTTCTATTATTATTATTTCTACTGTATTTTTTTTCCGTTTCTTTCTTCTTGAGTTCGTGTTGTGAAACGATTAAAAAGTACAAATGCACTTTATGAGATGGACATGTTACACATTGCACTTGTAAATGTCGAATGTAAAACCTTGAAGAGAAAGATTTATTTTTACTATTGTAAATAAATGAGAAGAGAAAGAAAAAAAAGACTGCAAAAACAAAACAAAAAAACAAACAAAAAAAAGTGGAGAATAATTTGCCAAATAAACGGAGAACAACAAACGGAAACAGTTGTAGCGTTGTGTTTTTCTCTGTCCTGGAATGGAGTCAATCCAGTGACGTCAGTGTGTGTGTGGGTGTGTGTGGGTGTTATTCAGAGTTTTTGTGTGACATTATCTGTGTGTGGGTGTTATTATGAGTGCGTGTGGGGATTGTGAGTGCGTGAGAGTCGATATCGCGGGTCACTGTGGTGTTAAGGAAAAGCCTGGGAGTAAGAGAAAAAGTGCCGCTGAATTATTAAACCACTCCCTGCTTGCATAACAGCAGAAAGGCGAGAAACAGAGAGAGAGAGAGAGAGAGAGAGAGAGAGAGAGGAAGAAGAGAAAGAAGGAGAATCCAGTCAAGGAAGATGCAACACACACACACAAACACACATCCATATGACATTCATGTAGAAGAAAACAGAGGGAGAGAAGGGTGGGAAAGTTGCAAAAAATGGCCTAAGGAAGAAAGGTTTTGTGTGTGTGTGTGTTTGTGTGTGTGTCCAGGGACAGGTTGGCTAGTCACAAAGTAGCCTGAAAACACACAAACACACATTTATTATCCATGCCTCTGTGCAGGTATGTATTCCCAATGGACAAATGAAGCTGTTGCTAAGGTGCTCTGTGTGTGTGTGTGTGTGTGTGTGTGTGTGTGTGTGTGTGTGTGTGTGTGTGTGTGTGTGTGTGTGTGTGAGAGAGAGAGAGAAAGAGAGGGTGGGGTACTGGGACACACACTAACACTAAAGTTTTTTCTTAATAAATAATTAACAACACAGCAGGGGATTTCAGTCAGCCAAATCTATGATGCAGGTGTGTGTGTGTATGTGTGTGTGTGTGTGTATGGGTGTGTGTGTGAGATGTTCAACACCTTGACTCACCTCTATGCAGTCTCTACACGGAGGTGAAGAGCTCCACCATGTGGCCAGAGGTAAGTACTGCAAAGTCAAGGGATAAGGGAAAAGACGCAGCATCCGCCCACACACACACACACACACACACACACACACACACACACACACACACACACACACACACACACACACAACTTCTTTTACGTCATTACAGCAGCTCTCTCAAACCGAGCACGAAGCCAACTCTCTCTCCAACCTTACTGTCTCCATCTCCCTCTCTCCACCCACCCATATACTCTCTCTATCTCTCTCCCACCCCTCCTGTCTGCCCCCCCCTTTCTTTCTCTCTCTCTCCTTCTATGAGTCAGAAGGCTCTCTCCACCATCTGCTGCAGGATGCTGCAAATCACCTCCGTGTTCGTGCATGTGTTTGAGAACAAAAAAAAAAAAAGAGCACAGAAGGTGGTGATATTCCTGCATCTGTTATGTCTGACTCACACACACACACACACACACACTCTCTCACACACACACACACACACTCTCTCACACACAACTCTTTTCCCTGATTTAAATTTTTAATTACCATTTGATTGAAACCTGTGAAGATGGTTTTCTCCATGTGGCCAGGAAATGATTCATGAACAGACTTAATGTGAAGCAGAGATTACTAACAAAACACCGATCTGGCATGTTCAAACCTTTCCAACGACTATTTTAAATGCTGTCCAGTGACTGTAACTTAATATACTACATTTCCCAAACTACCTTAAAACCCACAGAGAGATTTCCAGCTGTGTGTTTTATGTGATGGTGGAGAGAGCTGGGCGCTGTTTCCAGTTGTATTTAACCTGTATTTAGTGCAAAGCCAAAAATGTGGCTTAAATTTATTCTTGTCTGTTACTGTCTTATACAAAAAACTTCCACTTCACAGTCACACAGTCGAAATTTGGTAAATATGAAATGGTTCAATGCTACAAACGCACACAATTACCTACTGCAGACCTTTCAAAGAAACTGGACATCATCTTGAGGCGCTCAATCGCTCCCTGGATGCAGTGCTGACCCTGCTTCTTTAAATGGGGTTTCAGCTGTCTGGCAACACACTTGCTGTAAATAGTCAAGCCTGTCTCATTATCACTATGTTGATTTCCCTAATGCTTTGAAAAGTGCAGCCATCAAGCTTCTTCTTAAAAAAGTGTGACTACAGATCTATGCAGGAGTTTTCCTGCAGCATGATATTCATTCAGAAACTGATGTAGGAGACATTTCTATTGTAGTCCTATTGGATATTCCCAAATTAGACACTAGAGCAAAGAATGATGCAAGAAATATTGTAAAAAATATTTACATTTTCAAAAATTGAATCATGTTTTTCAATACACTTTAAATAACAGACATCCTCGCACCATTTTGTGTGTCTCTGTGATGCTTTTTGTGTTTTCCACTGACCTCTATCTCTCTCTGCTGTGTCACCATCTGTGTCCCAAAATGACTCCTCTCTCCCAAACAGCACCCACTGGTTCCTCCTCCACCCTGCTAAGGCCCAGAACAGCATGGAGCTGGAACGAACCATTGTTGACACTGGTGGGCGTGTCACAGCGATGAGAAAATGGAGTGATGATTGCTGGATTTACGTCATTGCTATGAGATGACTTGACAGTGCTGATTAAATGTCACCAATTTCAGCCTTCATAAGTGAGAAGGGTTGATCACTTTTCTTCCAAGAAAATCTATATTTACAATGTATTGTAATGAGTATTAGGTTATGAAGATACCTGCCTTTGACAGGAAATTGTCACATCCTGTTTGCTAGTAAAAGATAAATTAGTGTCAACATATGAAGTCTCCTTTCTTATACTCTACGTAGCGACTTGACATATTAGTGTGCCTCCTTTTGTCAATCAATGGGATATTAATGGGGGACAGTAGAATACTCATGGACACATTACCACATTATTCTCCTCAAAACAGGTCAATGTCTGAACTGAAGCCACTAAAAAGTTGGTTTCGAGTCGTACATTTTTCTCAATAATATCAATTAGTCATGATTAAATAAACATCAACCAAAGATAAAGAAGTTTAGAAGTGAGTGTTAAGCACCTAAAAACTCATAAGCAAAAAGCCAACTGTCCTCACACACTGATTGAAATCCTGCCGGATTCTTTCTTGGTGCAAGGAAGTATTTGACCTCACTTTTTTCCAGCTGAACACTCAGCAGTGAACAGAGCACAGAAAAATGCAAAAAATAAACCATAATGCATTGGCAGTAGTTCACATTACGTTATCACAAGGGAAAGAAGCATCACATTTGTTTTGCTGAGACTATAAACCAGAGAAGACTGAGTCCACAGCCGGTTTACAGACAGATTTTTGAAGATTGCACAAGGTTTTTAATTCTCAAGCTTTTTTTGAGCACCAGCTGTTCATAAGTTCAGACGTGACATGACTGAATCAAAACATGTTGCACCACACTAGTTCTAACGTAGACAGAAGTCATTAATCAATATTTACACCCAATTACTGCCACGTGTAGCTGATGTGCAGCTACAGTATCTGCACCAGCTGACAAAGCTAAAATTAGTCTGCTCTGATATCGACCCATTTAGAGTGAAGACAGAATGAAGAATGGTAAACCTATCTGACCTGAGACTTGATCAGGATCATTTCATTTCTCAAAAATAACACAACATACCTCAAATTATGAGACATTATGTCGATAACATTTGGCTAAAAACTAAATAACGCAAGCTAGGTTAGCATAATCTGCCATTTTTCTCTCATTATAAACTGCACAATTACTACTAATTCTCAAAAACACAGATTTATGTATAAAGAAAAACAAAAGTTAGAGTTATATCAACATGTATAAGAGACACACTGCTGAGCCTCCAAAACTGTGATTTTTCCTTGCAACCTATTTACACATTATTGAAGTTGCCAGCTAGTAGTTAATAAAAACTTTGGAAGAACTTCACATTCAAAGTGTTTTATGAAGAGCAGGTGCAACCGTATCCAGGGGATATTGTCACATGTGGTCAAATGTAGAAAGGTAAAACCTTATTGTCATGTACATTGTTTGTGCTATGTATCAAATATTAGGGGGTGGACACCTACCTACAGGATATTCATCAGTATAGATGAGAAAGGAACTGATGAGTCAGTGGTATATCAATATCAATATCATATATAGTACGTAATGCAAAAGGGGGAAAAAAGTGACTATAACTGACAATAAAAAATTAAATATAAAAAAGCACAGGATATACAATTTTGTTCACCATTTATTGTCTATAGTTACATGCATACTTGCTTACAGTTGGTTTTAGTGTGCAATACACAGTTTTATTTTGTTTCATTGTCTAGGTTATATTACTCCAAATGTATTTTACTTTACAGGCTTCCTTACCAAAAGTCTATACAACATGATTCATTTCTCACATTTTCAACACATAATGAAGTATTCTTACAAGCCAGTAGCCATAGATACACAAGGTATGGTTGGTTTGATTTCTCTGCCTTTGGTGCCTCGGGTTTCCATTTTTGAAATATTAAATAAGGTTTTTCTGCGTTCTGCCGCCAAAATTTGGTGATTGTGGACAAGTATTTCCAGCTTTGTAAGATTAACAGGTCCAGTGTTTTATCAGCACATTCAGCAAGACAAAAATTGTTTTACAGTCACAGCTTTACATTCATGGACACTGTAAGGCCATGAAGCGCTTGGATCCAGATATGCTTGCTGAATTTTAGGACTGGGTATATCTATGGCTCTTGCACAACAACAAAACCATAAGATAAACTATCAGACCCGGGTTGTGTTTTTTCCAGATTTTGTGCCTTAAACTCCCAATTTCTTAGAGCGACATTCAACCCAGGTCTATGTCAAATCCACATTCTAGCTGTTAATGTGCTTTTTTTGCTTCAATAGTAACAGTCCATAAACGCAGGTGTTCCTTAAAACCTACACCAACCAAGAACTCAACGACATATCGTACAGTCTTTAATCCAGTTGTAGTTTTGTATTCTTCAACAGAGTGCAGCTTACTGAGCGAGCTGGTTTCTCAGATATCATGTGGTATTTATATACAACAATATAATAACTACTTTTGAGCCCTATCCTTTTCAAAATCTTGGCATTTTCTGAAATAAACCAATAAGGCAAGAACCTCTAACCTGTGCAACAAATGACATCAAGATATATAGATTAAAACTGGGCCAAACATGGTTGAAATTGATTTTATAGATACATCTAGGTTACATATAACAGCTTTTCCCTCTACCTTTCAATGTGAAGCAGGTTGTAACTGCACACTGAAGTGTAGTTTGTTTCTTCTTTTTTGTGATTAGGCTCCGATATTCACTTTACAAATGGAAGAAAACATGGCTAATGACTGGTAATTTACAGTACGTAAGGTAATTTAGCTAATAGGTAGCAAGATATTTTAATGTTTAGAACAGTGTGACTGAGCCTTTTGGTGGGATATCAGAAACTGTTCGAAGTGCATGTTTTGCTCAAGTAAACACAAATGGACAAATAAAAACAATGGTCTGCAAAGTCTAAAGACGAAACGGTATCAGTGAATATCTACAACCGAGGCTCGACATTTGCTGCGGTGCTACCAGAAGATGGATGAGTAACACTACACATCCCAGAATGCTTTGCTATGAAGTCGCGGCATCACATAGAAAACTGAAACAAATGGGAAAATGTATAAAAGTAGCATTAAATGCTGTTTGAATCCTGTTTTCGTGGGATATTTGCTTTGGCTCAAGAGTAGATTAATAAATCTGGTTAAAAAAAAAAAGTTGGAATCATCCTTTAACTGCTTCTTTGACACAAATTAAACTGTTACCTCCGTCCTGGCCTTGACATTAGAAAACCCTAAGATAAACCAAAGTGAACAACTCACTGCAGCACATTTTAAAAAGAAAAACCACATTATAAAAACACTACAGTCCAATCAGCTCATACTGAGGTTAAGCCAAACCTATACTGAAAAGAGATAGATAATATACTGTATATTATGTTGCAAGTCTCTTACACGTATGTATGTATTTATAGTCCAAGGGCTGCATTCACAAAGCCTCCACAGACGGCGGTGCTGATCCAGGGTCGCTGAGAGTGTGTAAGGTCATATGAAGGAGTGGACGTGACCTTTGACCCTGGGCCAGGATGACAAGCTTTGTGAGCGCGGCTCCGGTTGTGGCTACGTGTGGAAGCGTTTATATAAGACCAATACCACAGCACACAGTCACTGGCTGAAATGTTAGGCTTCAAGTTATGAATGACTAAAAAAGACCAAAAATTAAAAAAAGAAATAAAAACGTACTAAAATAATGGCATAAGCTCGCTCGCTCGCTTTATTGTTCAATGCTGTGATATGGAGGCTGAATGATGAGTTATGACTAAACTCTGACAAGGCTGGTGCTGGTGGCGCTTCTTTTCCCAAACCAGCGTACTCCTGGTGGGTGGCGTCTTTCATCACAGTTTTATCACACTACCTCAGTGGGAGAACTACTGTATATCACAATGTTAAAGGTATGAGTTCAAGGACCACACTGACTTTATGGGAGTTTGGCCTTCTAATAATTTTACCCACAACATTACAAGAACCAGCATCACATTTCTCTCTATAGATAAGTCTGCCTGATGTGTGCCCCCCCCCCCCAAAAAAAATGTTTTTATGCTTTATAAGAAAGTAAAATATTATGTTACTTGTAATTATTTTTCTTAATGTGTAACCACTGTTCTGTTTTGATCTCACTGAAACATCCAGTTAAAATAAAAGATTAAATTAAATCTAAATACATAATAAATATACAAGACATTAAAGGCACAAACTATATTTTTTTAATACAGTTGTTGCCCCACTACCAAAATTAAAAACACAAGATTGGAACTTTCTATGACTCCTTGGTCTTTCATTAAAAGCGACTAACAGGAGACAATAATCACACATAAATTCTTAATTTTAAAGGTTTGTTTACATCATTTATACCTGTAAACGGCACAGAAACAGGCCTGTATTCTGAATTATAATCACTTGAGAAACTCAGATTTTTCATATGCAAGTAAACATAATGTCAAAGCTTCTCCTTCTTCATATTGCACATAAGTGAACATATGTTTGGAGACGTTCCTGTGTGTTTCTTTTTTATATATACCATTGATCTCAATTAATTATCTAGTTGGACCCACCTCCGAACAGGAAGTTGGATCAACCAATCAGCTTGCTCTACACGCAGGTTCCCACAATGTATTGTTGAGATTTGGGAGGTGTGCACATCAGATCCTGTGCGGGATAGAAACATTTACATGCATCTTTGCAGAAGCATATTTTCAGCTGAAGTCACTTTTATGTCACCCTTATTTTATGCATCTGTAAACAACATTTTAAACATCTAAATCTAGCTTGTTTAGCCAACATGCTATATATTCAGCTGTTAGCATGCACACCAGCCAGAGTTCATTACACAGAGATCATTTTTGATGCTGTTTCTATTGTTCCAAGACGACCAAACTCCCGAAAATCTGGTGTAGCCTCTTAAGGAGAGTGCACATGTTTTGTAAACAGGCACAGCCCGGCGAAGCGGAGTAATCCTCTGATAAGCTTTTTTTTCCCATTTTCCCTGATTATCCAAACACTTGTTTCATAAATTCTTTCTCAACATTTGGCAGATAAGTTAAGATTGCACTATAATTAGTTTTTCTTGTGCTATACCATGTGTTTTGTAAACACACTGCCCAAGTACTCACTGGGGGCCCACCTACCTACAGTTTAAGAGCCTGGATTATTGCTAATAATTATCACTCAAATATGTAGCGAGGGAGGAGTTGGCGCGTTTGTTTTTCACAGCTGAGTGTTAGTGGTTAAAAATGAGTGGACGGGGGCGGGAGGGTGTTAAAATGGTGCGAATGTAAGTGTTTATGTGCATGTGTGTGTGTGTGTGTGTGTGTGTTTAGTGTGCCATACACCCTGGGTGGTTGTTCAGTTCAAGAATAGGCGTCGTCAGGGGCAACCAAGCAAGCTGAAATTACCGACCTGTTGCTTTTGAAGTGCTTAATGGTGAGAGAGGCTGCAACAGGCGATCTGGAGTATGTACGTCAATGTATATGAATCCACTGAACTTTTTTTTTTTTTCTTTGTTTAAACGTTAATGATTAATGAACCAAACTCCTTCATTTCCACCTCAGTGTCACAATGTTTCTCCCCCTTCAGTTCCCCGTCATCACCACCCACCGAACCCCCGTCTCTTATCTCACTCTTTTCTTTTATAACTTTTAGTCAGACCACTCATTCTCATCGAGCTCGGAGTCGTCGTCGGACTCGCTGTACTCCACGGCGATGCGGCGCGATAGGATGGTGGCCACGTCGTTGCCCACAGGCTCCCTCTTGGCCTCCTGCTCCCTCTGCTCCTGCACCTTCCTCAGCTGGATACCTGCAGGGGGGAGGAAGGAAGGATGTAGGAGGGGAAGGGACCAGATATTTAGGGCCCCTTACCAAAGCTTAACAACAGAGATCAGGTGTTATATTTGGTCAATGTACAGTTTGGATACTGTATCTGCTTGTAAAATGTTTTAACACATGACATTTGGCAGTTAAAATAGAAACATAAAAATGCATAAAAGTTCCCATATTTGACACTTCTCCAGTGTTTTATTTGAAGTGTTGATCCATAAGAAGATATATTTCTGGTTTTAAGAACCAAAAACCATCTGAGTGTAGTTTTACATCTCCTCTCTCAGGCTTCTCTCTGGTGCTCAAGTAACAGCAGGTCTGTGAGCCAATCAGAAGAGCTCTGAGTGTCTCCTCTGATTGGCTGACTGTTTTCTGAGTGATTTAATAAAAATGTTCCAGATTTCAGGTAAAACACTGTGAGAGGTGACTGGCTCTTTGTGACATCACAAAGTCACAGAAGTCTTGATGGTTCGTATGCATTTCTCTGTGGACTGAGCACTTTGATACTTTCGAAGTATTAATATAGAACCTGTTTTATTATCAAACAACACATGGAAATCTCATTTTATACAATATGGGACCTTTAATAAGTAGCAAAAACAGCATGTATAACTTATAAACTTCAATCTTGACCTTAAAACATACAAACCTTTACACACACACTTACCTCTACGTATGGCGGCCAACAGGTCGGAGCGGGCATCGCTCATCGGGATCATCCCCAGCATGGTGGACTTCCTCGTCTGGGGCGCCGCATCCGCAGCCGACTGGCCCACAGCAGCATGTGGTGGGGATGGGTGGGCCGGGTGGCCAGCAGGGGCTCCAGGCGGAGGAGGTGGAGGGGCGGCGGGTGGCGCGCCCGAAGGCGGGTGGGAGGGAGATGGCACGTAGTTGGCCGGGGGAGGAGGAGGGGAGGGGGAGTAGGGACGGGCGAGGGCAGAGGAGGCGGGGGGCACGGCGGAGGCGGCGGCGGCAGCGGCGGAGGGCGGGACTGTGGTTGAGTCGAACGCCGTCTGGGCAGAGGGGATGGTCGGAGGAGGTGGGGGAGGGGCAGGTGGGATATAGTACTCTGGGATGGTGGAGGGCTGGCCACTGGTGGGAGAAGGACAGAAAAGAAAATGCGGTAAAGTTGGTGGTAAAAGTAAGACTTCATAGGTCTCACATCCCATCATTTGTATGGGTGTCAGGTCCAGGTGAAGTCATGGAGAGACATTTAGAAAAGGTGAGAGGACTCCGTTTTAACATTCAAAGCAGCAGTCGGTTGACATTAAGTCGGCCTTTATAGTTTAAACGTCATGTTTCACTTTAGTTTAGCAAAAAGGCGAAAGCAATGAGACGGTGATTATGCGGTCTGGACTTGTGCTGAACTCAAACCAGTAACGACGTCCATACCACTTAAAGCAGCAAATCAATAGACACAGGAATAAGGAAACTCTGCTAAAGCACGTTTTAGCCAGAATCAACACAAAATATCATATAAATAGTAGGAAATCAAAGTTTAACACCATCAAATAAATAAACAGACGGATGAATACATTCAAACATCTAAAATGGCAAACTTACGCGTGACCTGCCCGGTAATCCTTAACAGACGGCTGCCTCGGCCCGTTAACCGTTGGATCTCCGCCAGGCTGGATCCCGTGTCCAGAGGGGGTCCTGCCCAAGGAGGCCACGTGTCTCCCTGTCCCCGCGGCCGCTCCGGCCCCTGGGGGCTGGTTGGCTGGCCTGAGGCCCCGATCCAGTGACTGAGTCTGGGCTGCGGCGCTGAGGTGATCCCTGGCGTGGTGGTCAGTGGGGTGGGCGGCGCTGGGGGCCTGGGTTGAGGGGTGGTTGGGACTTGCTGGGTAGGAGTCAGACGCCATTGATCTGTTGGAGGGAATGTGAGTGGGGTGGTCGTTGAAAGGCATGTGCTGTAGATTTAAAGGCTACAAACAGTACAATATACTGTAGGTTTCTGTCCTTCATTACTATGGCAACAGTAAGATAATTATTGTACTTATTCGTTTCATTTTTTAATCTTAACCTTTCTTATAAAAGGTTTGGATATACAACAGTGAAATCCATATGAAATATTAATTCATATGCTCTAACTTTCCATCTCCAGAAGAGGGCGGCAGAGAGCTTTAAACGCCACAGCCAGCAGCTCGGTGCTGCTTAAATCTCCATCTCAGTTTAAAGGTGTGTGCTTCAAAGTGTGTAATTGTGAGATACTGAGTGGTTGTGTAACAGTACTTGCACATTGTATACCGTTCATAGCTTTTTAAAACTGAGGGGAAAACTGAAAGTCACTTGTTTTTTTCCCACTTGTGTTGTGTTTATATATTCCCACTCAAGCACTCATGTCAGGTGTTGGCCCTGGGAGGCCACTCAGCGTAGGCAGTGATGTGCACATGAGTGTTGTAGGGGTAGATCGTCATGAGGCCACAGGACCTTAGAGGATAACCTCACATAAATAGGAACAGCTTGTGTGTGTGTGTGTGTGTGTGTGTGTGTGTGTGTGTGTGTGTGTGTGTGTGTGTGTGTGTGCACCTGCTATCAGGGGACAGGGAGCCTTCAGAGGACATGCCGTGGTAAGGGGATGGCGTGAGCCTTGCGTCTGGTCTGAACTCTTTGTCGTAGGCGAGGACGTTCCACTCCTGACGGCGGTTACGAGCCTTACGCACCTTCAAAAAGACAGAATATATTTTTTCATATGACATGTTTTTCATATTTTCATGCTGCAGTTACAGGTAACAATATGCAAATTTGGTGTTTTCTTCTACAATTCATGTCTCTTACCTAATGAGCGACATAAGTGACAGTGTTGTTAAAGTTTAGACAGAAATAATTACATGTGGTAATGACTTTATATAGCTGCTGTATCTCATTAGCATTCACTTGGAGAATTAGCACAGCTGCACCTCTCTAACACGCCATTATAGTCAGTGTTAATAGACGATGGAGAGTGTCTTCACTTAGGTAAATGGCTTCAATAAACTTTTACTGTAGATGGTTTTGGAGTGATGAAAAGTTCTCCAAACTGGCAATGACCTTGACTGCTCTTCGATCTTACTCTATAAAAGCCGAGTTCACTCAGTTCACTGCTGGCTCACTGTGCCAGACTTCTTTCTTCTCAGGGACAATATACACACACTGCAATTAGCTGATGTCTAGAGCCAGTGTGTATGGCTGTTGTGAATAAAACTGAGGTTTATTTGAAGAAGAAGAAAAAAAAACAGTGGCACACATCCAAATGAACTTGGCAAAATTAGATTTTTAAACTTAGGATGGATAACTGAGACCATTAACATTGTGCAGATCTTAAAGGTTGTCTGTCAGTAGAAATGAAAAAGCAGATAAAAAAAGTGCAGAAAGTCTATAAAACAAAGCTTCTTAATTTTGGGGTCAGCACACCAGGTAGGGTAGTTATATATATCGACAGCACTATGGAAGCTATCGATAGGCTAATAATGATGCTGATGCTAATGCTAATGCTATAGGGACATATATGTCATACATTACATTTCTGCATGGGATTATCATAGTTTTTAATTGTTAATTCCATTGTTAGTTTTAGAAGGAGGTCCACCAAAGGTGATTAACTTAAAAATAAAAATAAAGCTGAAATCATTACGGACCTTCTTCACCTCTCTGCCCGGGTCCTCCACCTGCCTCTGCTGCTCCTAAACAGAGACAGAAAGAGACGGATAGAGAGAGGAGCGGAGAGAAACTCAGCCATCGATTATTGATTTCTCTCATGCAGAAGGGAGGGGAAAAAAAAAATATGCAAGACCCCATCACCAGCTCCTTCACACAGAGCCTAACACACACACACACACAGACACACACACACACACACGTCTATACACCACCCAGTCTCCATAAGAGATATAACACCGACACACACTAGACGACAATGGACAACAGAGCCAGAGCTTCTGAAAACACGGGACGTCAACCAAACCAAACACAGAGGGTTGGAGAGAGGGTGAGGTGGCAAGCTAACGCAACGTGACACACATGGACACAAACAGAGGGGAGTGTGTGTGTGTGTGTGTCTGTGATTCATTGTTCAAATACATCCACTGACTGTGTCGTGTTTATGTGCTTCCATCCATGTCTCTATGTGTGACTGTGTGTCTTACCCGTGTTCGTACGTCCGCTAGAATAGGTGAGCGTGTGCTGTGTGTTAGTGGGGTGTGCAGGGGTAAAGTGAGGGAGGGGGGGGGGCAGGTTAGGGGTCGGGGTTGTCTTACAGAGATGGACAGGGGGCTCCTGGGTGGGGCCTGTCTGGAGTGGGGCCTGTCAGGGTGGGCCGGACAGCCCTATGGAAACATGGGAGAAAGACAAGCTGGTGCGTTAGACTGAGCAGAGGAGGAGGAGCAGGAGGAGGAGGAGGAAGAGGAGGAAGGGTGGGGTGTGTGACTTTGAAGGCCAGGTAATGCTACAGATCAATTAGAAAAAAGGAAGATGAAGAGGAGGAAAAGGTAAGAGAAGGATGATCCATCCTCTTGCAGCTGAACTTCCTCTGGTATTCAAACCTGTTATTTCGCAAGAGTGAAAACTACTTTGTTCTTACAGGGATTTTGTTCTGCAAAGTTTCCAGGTTGACGGGAGGGAACAGAAAAATGTGAGCAGTATTAAACAGAACAGAAATATTGACAAAAGTGCAGCAAACACATACAGAAGCAGCTGTTCAGGGCTTTGATGGAGAGAAGTGGAGCATTTTTAATCAAAGGGGAAATACTGCTCGGACACGTTTAATCATCGATGCCAATTAGCGTGATGGAAATAAACACCTAGTGTCTGTGCAAAAGAGCTTCACAGCTGAATTAACTGGGAAAGACACAACGGATAAAAATGATGAAACCCCAGTTTTCTTTCACTTGGACTGAACAAATATCTGTGGCTGGACCCTGAAACTGAAGCAGCTAAATGGAATCCAGCCGCAATTCATTTTCATTATTTAAACTGCTGCTTTTCCTACTGTGAGCGGTCAGGACGCCTGTCACAACTGGACTGTTATAGCTACAATATTAAACAGGGGCTTTGTATAAATATAGTTGAATTGGCCACTTCTGAACGACTGAACCCGAATGAAACTTTAGCACTTTAGCATCATTTAGCATCAGCGGTGCTCCAGTATTTCATTTGGCTTCAGTTGTTCAGAAGTGGCCCATTTGCATCCTGTCCTAATCTGAGAACACCGCCCTCCATTAGTGGAGAGGCTGAAGCACAAGAGACTCCTTTTTATTACCTTTGTATAAATATGTTTACATAATTGTTCACATCTCATTTCATTAATGTGATTAACGTATGAACTGTTAAGAGTTGTATTCCCCTCTGTCTCTGGATAATGAGCCCGCCCAGCTGCTGCTGTATCAATAACCAATTACACAACAAAGCAAAGCTAAATGGTGAGTACAGTAATAGGAATGCATCAAATGAAATAACAGCATAAAAAAGACACAACTCGCCAGGAAAAAAAAACAACAAAAAAAAAAACTGATTAGCAAATTAAAGCAGATGATGAATCTCTTTAACTGTTCTGTCGCACTCTTGTTGCACACATCCAACCCACAGCATGTGCACGGTGACAAACTTGTGCTCACACATTCACACACAAATGGACTCCACCAGCACAAACACACACACACACACAAACACACACACACATCCATACCTTCTGCCGCCTCTTCTCCTTGCGCTTGTCCTCGGTGGCCTGCAGCATCTTCTCCTTCCACAGGTTGAAGAAGTAAGACGGGTCGGTGTAGAACTTCAGCGCGTCCTTCTTGTCGTCCCTGGGCGGAGGAATGGAAAGATGGCGGGTGAATTCGGGGAAATAACAGACATTCAGATTGAGATAATGGAGCAGGATGTGCGAGGGTTTTAATCCCAGATGCAACAAAATGTCCATACTAATTTATTCAATCGCTAATGAACCCAGATAATTAGCTGGCTAATGTTTGTTGAACACCAGAGTTAATACAAAAATTATACTAATTTAATCACCACAGGGATTTTGTGTGTTGGGATCCCGACAACAGAGAATGAATTAGAATAAGATAAGTGACTGGTTTGTGATTGTTTATGAAGAAACAACATGCAGCCCAGTGAGAAGTGACCTCAGGCCTCTGTTCCTCTGGAACTTAGTGAGTTTTGTTATAAATGGTTTCTTTCATTGGCTCTTTCTGAACAGCTTTAACATCTGAGGGTTTCTGTTCATACTCTTGCTTAAATGGGTGATAAACCGCTAGTGGCGAAATGTGATCAAATCACACATTTAACCAACACAAAACAACAGTTCTTATCTTCTAATAACAATCCACACGGTTTAAAGTTAACGGAAGTACTTGGTGGTCTCGGCAGAAGATCAACACTAGTGTAGGGGATTTGAACGTAACTGAACACAATTTACAGAAACAGATTTTTCGAATTGTTTTTAATGAAGTGGAAAAACACCAGCAAACTTTTTTTTTTTTCATTGCAACGAACCCTAATGCTAAATGCTTTCGCTCCTCGGTCTGAGGAAGAACAGCGCCAAAAACCGATGATGCACAATGTTGTGTTCACTAATATGATACAGTTAGGCTAAATCACTGACCTATATGGGCTGAGGATGTTAAGTGGTGGAGGTTTATCGCAGCGATGGTACATCTCCACCACAGGGTTGGGGACAGAGGTCCGCGACACCACCTGCTGGTCCTGGATGGTGCTGCTCTTAAAGGCCTTCCTCATGTTGATGTCCTGCAGGGAGACTGGGAGCAGAGGAGGAAGAGATTTAGATGAGTGTTTACAGTCGCCTAAATGCGGTAAAATGGGCAGAATCAGTCACTGTGTATCCTCAGTGGTGTTTGACGACATAATCCCTAAAAAAAAAACAAAAAAAACAGCTGTTTTAACTCTTTAAGTGTCGGCTTAGCAGCTAAATCCTGAACGCACGGCAGCGTTCTCTGCCCTCTGGTCAGAATTAGCCAGAATAAAGCAGGGGAATATCTTTTATTAGTGCTGTTTGTTAGTAGACATGAAATCAGCCATGACACGGCTATTAAACTACAAAGACTGTGCCACCGAATTCAGCTTCAGTCATAATGAAATGGTCAAAGAAAGAGAATTAAATAAAAACAGCATTTCTGGGACAATTTGTAGGTGATTTCTGGAAGCTATAATTTGGATATTTCTATAATAACATTTGGACAAAGGATATTATGGCTGTAAGAGGAGAGTGTAATTTGATTTTCCAGAGCAAAAATACAAGAAGATGCATTTTCATCAGATTTCCTTTGTATTTACAGAAGAAGAAACAGTTCATCTGTCCCTGCTTTCTTTTTATTCTTCATCCTTCATTCGCCCGTGTTTCCAATGCAATAAAAGCTAGATAAATGATTAATTATGTCAACCAAAGACTTAATTTACCCATTCCCCCCCAAACACCGCTCTCCACAAATAAAACAGCATGTGTTGTTGCTGCTTACACAGAGGCTATTAAACACTTGCTTATGGCAGTTTCGAGCACTCACACACCCTCACAGTCACTCTGGTGTGTGTGGCTTTGACCCTGTGATTTATGGGTTTTATGGATTTTGTTGAAAGGCATTCTGGGAATGTGGGGAAACTGCCTGCAGAGGCTGAAGTACCGCAGATGAAATATCACGAGGCAAAGTTTGAAATTTAGACACAAAAAATGATTCCTGATTTAACACGGACAGTTTTGTATTAATTAATTTTCTTATAAAATATGAGACAGAAAATGAAGACATCATGTCATATTGATAACAGCATCTGCACTTGTGTACATACACAGTATAGATACTAGAGACAGCCTCCATACTGTGAACTCTCTGATACATATGCATACAAACACACACACACACACACACACACACACACATACAGTAGGTGATAATAGGACAGCAGGGACAGATTAGTCTTAGAGCTTGTTGCATCAGCTTAACAAACATCACACACACACACACACACACACACAAAGCTGTAGGGGAGGGGTGTGAGTGGGCTTACTGTATGTGTGGATGTAACAGAGCAATATAGAAGATGTGTCTGTGTGTGTGTGTGTGTGTGTGTGTGTGTGTATGTGTGTGTGTGTGTGTGTGCTGTTGGTACTCATAAAGTCTCTGTGTTATGCAGCGTGTAGGACTGTGTGATAATGTGATTTGTACACGTATAACAGGAACCTGTGTGTGTGTGTGTGTGTGTGTGTGTGTGTGTGTGTGTGGAGAAAGAAAGAGAGAGTGAGAGACAGAGGAAATACATGTATGTGTGTCAATCCCTTAACCCCAGAGGAGATTTAACACAGCTGCAATGCTATCCAGGATCTACCAGATGGCTACACACACACACACACACACACACACACACACACACACACACACACACAAAATCACGCATGCACACACACACACATCAGTCCAATATATAATAAGGTTAAACCGTGTCAGTGTGAGATATGTTCTGACCAGTGATTTGCTTGACCGCCTGTGTCATGTATGTGCCTGCATGTGTGTGTGTGTGTGTGTGTGTGTGTGTGTGTGTGCGCAAGTTATCAACAGCATCAACAAGGTCAAAAAGAAAGAGTGTTTTAGATTTAACGTCCGACTGCAAAGACTTATTCCTGAAACACTTAAGAGTGATTGACTATTTGATCTGCTTGCACACGCGTGTGTTTGTGTGTGTGTGTGTGTGTGTGTGTGTGTGTGTGTGTGTGCATGCATGTGCGTGCGTGCAGATTGTGCAGTCAGAGCACACTCCTGTCTGCTCGGTGTTTGATCATTCCCTCCTACGCTTCTGTCCCTGCGGCCAAATGAATAATCCACAAAACTAGCAGCTAATGCAACTTTCATTCAGACACATCTTCAAAGAGACCTCTCGCTCTCTCTCTCTCTCTCTCTCTCTCTCTCTCTCTCTCTCACACACACACACACACACACCCACCCCCTCTCTCTTTCTCTATCTCCTTGTGTTCTGCCTCTAATCTTTGTTACCCTCTGACTTTAACATCCATCTTCCTCTCTGCACATTTACATGCGTACAAATATGTTGACTACTGCTAATAACCAGATTAACGTCATCAACATAAACAGTCTAATTAAGGGACTTACATGGTTTACAGTGGCCTGACTCAACCAGTGACATGAGAGCAGCTTTCTACAGGAAGAACCTCATTAGTAAAACCCAAGTAAATGTGCGCGTATGAAACGAGTGACCGAGCTTGAAGAGCTCCTTCGTGCAGATTCAGTTCGACACGTAGAGCACGATGTTGCTCTGCGTCGTTATTTTCCCATGAACAAAGTGTGATAATGCGATTCTATTTCTCGCGAATCCCCAGCATGCAAAGCGAAACAGCGTGCAGTCTCTCCACATTCACATCAACTTGAGTCTTACTAGTTCACGTCCGTATGAGTTCCTGAACAGCAGCGAGCACAGACGACAGAGTTAAGCCTAATTATGGACTGAGCTTATTAAGACAGTTTGTGACTTTACACAGGACAGAATGGACACCAGTGATATTTTTTATTTTGCTGATTATTTCTGATTTATTTTCTGAAAAAATTCCTGATTATTTGTTGCTGTATGACAGAAACTCATGACTAGAAAATACATTAAAATCATTTTAAGATTGTAACTTTTGATACTCATGAATTGATTTACTCAACTACTTTCACATTTTGTAATTGTGATGTTAAATTTTTACAATTCTTTGAATATTTTAAAGCTTTTGTAACATAATGAGGACTATCGTTTAGAATAAAACATAAAATTATATTATGTTATATATTCAATCCTCCCTTACATTTCCTGTAACAGTTCCTTGCTTCCTTCCTCCCTACCTTCATTATTGTCCCCTTCTTCATTTCTAACCTCCTCTCTTTTTTCATCATTTCATTCTTTCTATCATGAAACATTCATGCTGTCGTTCATCCTGTCAGCTTGGAGAATACTGACGGAGGGAAACAAGGAGATGGCAGGAGTGAGGGATGAAAAGGTGGTGGAAAGAGGAGAAGTGAGGAGGAGTGAGGTGAGGAACAGATGAGTGACTGCGTGGTAGGAAAAGAAGGACAGACGAAAGGTTTGTGTGTGGGAGGAGGAGGAGGCATGGAGATAGACAGAGGAAGAGAGAGGAGATGAAAGAGTTTGAGCGGGGGAGGAGGAGGAGGAGGAGTGGGAGACAAAGAGAGGAGGGAGAGGAAGAGGAGGATGAGACGGAGGACTGCTGAGCTTTTGCTTTTCATCCTCGTCTGTGCTGCTCGGCGTGCTGCAGAATGACTAGGCAGTATCAGCCAGGAGGGAGGGAGGGAGGGAGGGAGGGAGGGAAAGGGAGGAGGGGAGAGAGGGAGAGAGAAAAGGAAACACTGGAGGAAGGGAGGACAGAAGAGGGTATGAAAGAAAGTGAGAGAGTTTGAAAGAGAGAAAGAGGGAGACAATGAGGAGGAAGCAATAGAGAAAGAAAGGAGGAGAGAGGATAAAGAGAATAGAGAAAAATAAAAAAAGAGGGAGAGGGAGGCGAGGAAGATAAAAAGACATGAAAGGGGGAGAGAGTGAAGGAATTAGAGAAAAGGAAAGGAAATAAAAGGAGGCAGAAAGAAAGACAGGAGGGAGGGAGAGAAGAAGATGGCATGAGAGAAGGGAATGAAAAGAAAGGAAGCAAGAGAGAGAGAGAGAGTAGGAATGGAGAGAATGGGGGACATAAGAGGAAGGAGGGAGAAAATGGAAGTGGAAAAAAAAAAAAGAGCGTGAGAAGAGTGGAGAAAAAGACGCAAAAGGGGTGAAAAAAGAGAGGAAATAAAAGAAAGCAAAATGAGAGAATTATGAGAGAGGGAGGAAAGTGGGAGGGGGAGAAGGAAGGAAGGAGAGATAGAGACATAAGGATGAAGCAGACAGAAATCAAACAAAGAGTGGAACAGGTTGTTGTGTGTGTACACACACACACACACACACACACAGCCCCTACCTTCCTCCACAGTGGAGTCGAGCTGGGTGACTTTCACAGCCAGCTGGTCCACTCTCTCCTGCAGGCTGCTCATCCTCAGGTAGAAGCTGTTGGCTTCATTGAACAGTTCTCCGAAGATGTCCTCTGCATGGCGACCTGCACGGCAACACACACACACACACACACACACACACACACACGGTTAGATCTGATATTGTCACTTGTTTTCCCATCAGTCTGGAGATCATTTCTCTTTCATCCCAAAATTCACACTTTCACATTCACCAGCTGAGCTCTGCTTCGCATCTCAGCATTTCATATTGGCTGCTGAGGAGAAGCAGCACGGCAAAGTCACACTGAAAGATGTTTCCCAGCCTGTTGCAATTCAATTGTGGCACTTTCAATTGGCCACAATTGAGAGACGCTGTGGTATCTACTTTATTTATATTTTTCAGACGTTAACCATTGACGATAATTGCCCTTTGCTGCATGTCATCCACAGTTATGGTCAGGTGTTGGTGCTGAAACCTGGAAAATTTTGAAAGACCAGAGGATCGATAAGCTCCGACATTAAATCTGATCTTAATTTCTTTTTTTCCTCTTATGAGTAGCAGATCGATAAAAGTAGTAGTACCGTTAAAATCTTAACCATACCCATCCCTCGTTATGGTGTCAGGTGTTTGTATTGTGTGTATCCTTGAGGCCTAACAAATATATATTGAGACATTTCCATCCTCAAAAGCCAACAATTATTTTCATTATCGATTAACCTGCTGATCACTTTCTTATCATTAAATCGTTCTGTTCGTGCTTTAGTGAAACCTGCCCATCACGACTCTCCAGACACCAAGATGACAGAGTGAGAAGCAAAATTCTCACATTGAAGAAGCTGACGGCAGCATCCTGTGTAGTAGCTGATTAAATGTATGTTGCTCAACTAATCAATTAATCAACTCGTCTTTCAAACTCTAAAGCCGATTTTTAAATATTGTTTTAAAATCCATGTTTGAATCAGCTTTAATTCTTCTTCCTCGTCCTTGCTGGCACGTTGCCATGGTTGCTGGCAGCACAAACTGTGAAGGTGCATGAAGCTGTTGGCACAGATGTGCACAGGATCACCACGTCCTTGTGCACGTACATGCGCATCCCTGTAGGTACCAAGATGTACGTGCATGAGATACAAACAAAATGTGGATCTGCTTATTAAATCATTGCTAAACTAAACAGCGTACCTTTAATTTAATTCTGATGAGGCATGAAACGTTGGTGTGGACGGGAACGGGAGAATAGTTACCTTCCTCACACGCCACAGCTTCCTGCCACATTCATGTTTGAATCTCAATAAGAAACCATTCTTACATTATTCAGACATCGACCGGCCTTCTGTTTGCAGAGGGAGGCAGGTCCAACAGCAGCCTTTTGTCCAGGATAATGACTTTTACTTGGAAGTAAAACTGCTCTCTTGGGCAGGTTAAACAGCAGGAATGTGGGTTTTATGTGGGCTGCACAAATTATTATGACTTCCACCATCCTCAGTGTGACACAGGCCAAATAAAAGTGTCTAAAAATAGCCCGACAAAACAGAGGAGATCTATGGACAGAAATTCATGGAGATGGAGGTCAGCCGATGTGCTTCCTCCTCCTCTTCCTCCCCCCTCTGTCTGTCTCAGCAGGACAGGCTTCCTCCTGCCGTGCACCTGTTGGACTGAATACTTAAGAGGTCCTTTCTAGCTGTGAGAGAGCATGTGTGTATTTGTGTGTGTGTGTGTGTGTGTGTGTGTAAGCACGACAGAGTTAGGAGGTACAAATATTTAAATTTATTTACAGATACAGAAATGCAGCCTCCCTCAATGACGCCGCCACCTCCAAACCGAATGAAACACACACTCATATACACAAACACCTGCTGCACACCCTCAATGCCTCTCTTTCTCTTTTCCTCTCTTCCCTTTCTCTTCCTCTCAGCCCACAACATGACAGATGGAGCAGAGGCAGAGCACTCACTCATTCGCACTGAGCTGTCGCTGAATTCAATTTAGCTGCTGACTGTTAATCAAATTTAAATAGCTTCTTTTTTTTTTTTTCTCCCCACATTCCCACTGAACGACCTCTTTCCTGGCGTAGCTTGATCTCTCCTCTGAAACACAGCGATCATCAGCTGGGATTATGTGCCTTCACACGTATGAATCGCCTGCACAGGTTTCCTATGAGATGTGTAGGGTGATAATATTCAAGCGTCGAAGGGAAGTTAAGGATGCATTGATCGTGATGGCTCTGGACCCTGCTAACTGCTAAATACTGACTCATAGCAGGTCAATTTTTACAGCTGAGTCACAGTGAGCACTTTTGCAACGTGTTCGTGTGTGTGCGTCCGTGTGTGTGCGTCCGTGCGTGTGTGTGTTATTGTATCAATAAAATTTCCCCTTGGATTCAACCTTTTCCACATTTTTTAACAGGCTCCATCCAACACCTTGTCAACTACACTTAATACTGATCAGCAACTGCTGATATCCATCTAATCAGCTTGTGCAGACATGGCCTAGTTCACACCGAACACTTCACACGTCTTGAGTGATGTGTCTGCAGGAACATAGCTCTGAATTCATTAGTTTTAGGTGTGACTGCACTTAAAATGCAAAAGGAAGACAGAATGAGATCTCATTGCTCACAGCAAATTGAGAGGTTGTCAGCCATGTATGCGAATGTGAGATCCATTGTGCTAATGTGCAGGACTTTCTTTTTTTCTTGGGGTTTCTGTCCAGGTAGCTACAACGATAATGTTCTCATGGCTCAGTGTAAATGTGTGTTTTTAGCCATGTTTGTTGGTGTGGCTCTCTAGGTAGCCATGTTTGTTTGTCAGAAGCAAATGTTGTGGTAAAAAGTGAAACAATATCCGCACACTGGAGTAGCAAATGTTACCATGCTAGTATGCTAAACTAAGGGAGGGAACACTGTAAACATTATCTGCTAATTATCAGAATGTTACATTGTCTTTGTGAGAACTTTAGCATGCACCCGTTAGCATTTAGCTCAAAGCCCCACTCTGCCTCACTGTCACTAGCATGGCTGCTTAGGGCTCTTAAGGTCTAGTCACAACAAAAAGTGAGACAAATAAATTATTCTGCAAAATAGTTAATACTCAAAACTTTGTGGTGTAGTGATTAGCTGCAGGATTAGTGGGTTAACTGCTGTAGCTAGCGAACTAACTGCTAACTCACTAGCTGGTCATGGTTCTGCTTGTCTGTCAGAGATTCTGGCATTTTGTCCAACCTCCCTTTTACAAATCCATTCATTATATGATTTTAAGAATTGCACTGTATGTGCTGTATACTCACTCAGACTGCCCAGTTGTTTGATGATGGCTGCCAGGGTGCTGTTGGTGACACACTCCAACTCACTGGTCACCCCATCTGGCAGCGCCCCACGGCACAGGTGCCTGGGCTCGATGTTTCTCTTCACCAACGGCATGCTGGTCTACGCCTGAGGAAGCGACAGAGAGGACAGAGAGATGATGGAACCCGTAGTGTTTTATGACATTACATCCGAACTATGTTCCGACTTCCCCAAAACTGTGTCTGAAGCGTCTCGACTGAATTCTGCTGCAGCTCATTATTTAAACTCCCTGCGGAAAATAAGTACATTAGCAACGTTACAGCTCCACACTGACAGATAAGAGAGAAAGCTGAGGTAAAAAAAAAAAAAAAGGGGCTGGTGTTCAGCTGCGAGTCTTGATGGAGATGACAGTGTCATGTCCGCCGTGGGGCGCAGTCGCTCATCACGCTGCTTAATGTCAATGCGGCTGCGATGAGCCAAGAGCCAAATGAGCCGGAAAGAGGTTTCTAAACGGTGCTAACGAGCCGCAACGGTAGCCAAAGAGACCACAAGGGACGGAGAGAGGGAGACGGAGAGAGAAAGAGAAAGAGAAAAGCGACAGAAGATGAGAGGATGAAAGAGAAGACAGATTAAAAGAAAGAAAGAATAAGGGGGTGAAAGAGTTATAAGCCAGTGTGAAACAAGAGAAAGACGGTGTCAGTGTATGAGAGAGAGCGGCTGTGCCACAGGGGAGGAGCTACATATAGATCCAGTCTGCCATATAATGTGAGGCCGGAGTTATTGAGCTGAGTGAAAGAAGTTCTCAGAAAAATGGAAACATAATGGATGTATAAAAAAAAGAACCGGCTTTCAAATGAGGCAGATGATGGCCTGGAGCTTAAACCTGCTTTAATGTTATTAACTATTAACTTTATTGTTTGATAAACATTCAGAAACAAAGCGGCAAACACAACAGAATGGCTGCTGACCACAATAATCCACCTGGTACCTAACTGTTTCTTATATACCATATATTATACATTGCATATTATAGGCTGCTTCGGAGGAAAGCATCTGCTCAAAGAATGAAAACCATTGGATTAATCTGCCCATCTCTGAGGTTACTGTGTGCAACTGTGGGGATGAATAGTAAAATTTTAAGGTTAAATAAAAGATATTTTTTAGCTTGAATTAAATTGTACAACTTCTGGGTTGGATTGTGCAATTTTTCAGTTTTTTTGTGAAATGTTTTTGTCACATTAAGATATTTCTGGGTTGCAGAACATACCTTATGGTTTGAAGTACACACTTTTTGGTTAAAGTGCACAATTTTTGTGTTTAGTGTGCATTTTTTTCGTTGACGTGCGCAACTTTGGGATTGGACTCTACAACTTTTGACCTGAATTGTGTAAGTTTTAACATATTTTTAGTCGAAGTGTTGTGAAACGTTTCATCTTCTTACACAGAAAACATTTCACAATATTTGGAGGGTTGTGGAAATTGTGTGACTTCTCTGAGTGGGAGGAAAACAGGAGCCTTAAAATACAGTAGAAGGAAGAAAATGATTTGGCAGATAGCGTAACAGAGTCTCTGTGCGGTGCTCATCAAATTACAGAACACAGAACAGCCAATCAAAGTAGATTCAGCAGTAACTGTACATTTATTTTGCCCTGATCTTTGCGTCACAAAGAGAAAGTGAGGAAGAGCAGTTGGATAAAAGTGAGCGAGAGGCGAACACGTGAGGGGAAGCTGCTCAGCTCCTCTCAGTTTGGAGTCAACTCTCTATGTGGGACACGCTTGTTATTTTTGGGCCGTGATTTTGTGTGTGTGAGTGAGTGTGTGCATGTGGCACGTGTGTCTGTCCCACAATTAAAAAGTGTGTGTGTCCTGAATATGTGCACGGGAAAGAGTGTGTGCATATGTGCATGTGGGAGGTGTGTGTGTGTGTGTGTGTGTGTGTGTGTGTGTGTGTGTGTGTGTTCCCAGGTCAGTGCTCTGGAAACGTACCATTCTCACACTCTCCCACGCTTCTAATATAATCATTGGCACAACTAATATTTCCGGGATGAAGAGTGAGGACTGAAGCCGAGACAAAGGAGGAGGTAAACAAAAACACAAGAACTCACTGCCAGAATGTGTGTGTGTGTGTGTGTGTGTGTGTGTGAACACTGAATCTTAATAATAAAAGAGATACTTATACCTGTGAGTCACATCGATCACACTTTTCAGACACAAAATACCTCTGTGTGTGTGTGTGTGTGTGTGTGTGTGTGTGTGTGTGTGTTCACGTGCTCCTTAATTTGTTTGTCCAGACTGAACCACACATGCCAACTTCAATAAAAAGTGACTCGTTTGTCCTCTTTACGTCTTTCTCACGCGCTCTCCTGCTCGTCCTCCCTCTAATAGCTTCTGACATCCAATTACACAAACCACCTCAGATTGTGCCGGCTTGTCTTAAGACTGATCGAGCTTCCCTGAGCATGTGTGTGCACGTGTGTGTGTGTGTGTGTGTGTGTGAGCCTTTATCGACCCCCCTCCTCCAGCTGTTGTAAATAATCTAACACCCTGGCTGTTTAATAATACATACATACTCCACCTCATCCTCCATCGCCGCCTCAATAGCTGCTCTTCATCTCTTATTTGTCTCATCTGTCTGACCCCTCCCTTCCCCACTCCTTTTTTTTCCCCCCACTTTCCTGTCAATATTCTCGCTCTAGACCGTCTCTCCATATCTGCCTGGTTTCATTAATAAATCAGTACGGGTGAATATCTCTTCCCAGTGTCCATCACCGAGTGGGTATTCCCCCATCTCCCCGTGATCTGAGAGTGTGTGCTCAGTGCGAGATAACAGCGGTGTGTGTGTGTGTGTGTGTGTGTGTGTGTGTGTGTGTGTGTGTGTGTGTGTGTGTGTGTGTGTGTGTGAGTGTGAGTGAGTGTGAGTGTGAGTGTGAGTGTGAGTGAGAGAGAGAGAGAGAAATGCTGTAGATATGTTGAGGCCACTTAGTCTGGGTTTGTGATGTAGGTTCACATGCATGAAATGATGCAGAGCCTCCCCTTTCTCTGACACACACACACTGCATTTTGACCCAAAGGCACTTAGTCTTTTCACACAAGCCCATTCAGGTCAGCTGCAGGGTAAAGTCACATCAGCCTAATGTGCTACACCACTCCCACTAGAGACAAAGGAATACAAAAAACATTCATTGCAAAAGCTCTGCTGCAATTTTCAGTCATTCTTTACACACAGACATCCTGCTCAGACAGTGATCCTGGATAGAGATGCTACATTATGCACAGAAAAGTCCATGAAATGCTCTTGATTTAATAATATGTGCTCTCGAATGACTAACTCATGCTCTTCATTTGCCATAATTTGTCACTTTCATGTCATTAGTCTGCATGTCCCCTCTATTCCCTCTCTCTCTCTCTGGATCTCTTGGGTCTAACATGGTTTTATCCTGGACTTGGGCTGAGCCATGTTTGGGTGTGGATACACCTGAGGTGTTGGCTGTTAAACAAAAACATTGTGTTATCTTTGTGATCCCTTAAACTGAGTTTATAGGTTAACAAACATAAAACTGTCGATGATTCTGCGGATGGCATTCAACTCATAAAAACTAAGCTTCAGTGTTCTGGAGTGTTTGTTCTCCAAATGAAGAGGGGAGGAAGCAAAATATATAACATGGAGGCTGAATTGTTAATTAATTTGACAGCGACAATGCATGTTAATGAGAATCAGTACAAAATGCCTGATGTAAACATGATGGATTGTAGCAAAAAAGCTAATTTACATTTGTATTCATGATGCCCCTTTTTTAATGCTATCTATAATAAATATAAAATCATTTTCACAATAAATAAAGTCAGTTAAATCTGCAACAGCAACATTTCAGACCTCTAAAGGAGAACGTGATGTGTTTCAGGGTGCTTTGGCTTGGATTACACTATTTAAGGCATTTGAAGACTTTTTGAGGACACTGAGGGAAGGAGAAAATTAACAAGATGACAAGAAGGAAGATGGAGTGGAGCAGAAAAAAAAAAAAGTGTGTCGTGGAGCCATGGGAACGTCGTCATAGCAACGTGCTGAGGAATCCGCTCCGCTGCTCAAAAGTGGAACTCGGCGCGACTCCGAAAATAGTATGAAAGAGACGGAGAGAAGAAGGGGACAGGGAGCGATGGGGAGAGAGAGACAGTAAAGAGTTACATAAAGGGAGGAGAGAGAGAGAGGATGGACAACCGTGTGAAAACGAAAAGCAGAAACTTTAAACTCTAAGTAGGTCTCCGGAGGATTTATTATACAGTCTGACACCTGCACTCATACAACACAGGAGGGTATAGGGCGCAGCACTGAAATAGCAATGCAGGAAGTTGTCTAACAGTAAAGGAAGTCAAACTCTGAGAGGCCACTTCAGATCAAACATTCATGACAAGATGAAATAGTTTGAGGACACTGCAGAGAAAAGTTGCAGCCGCATGAGAGACTAACAGTCAGAGACTGTTAGCCGCTGTATGCTAGCATCTCGAAAGATAAGGTGAGGGTTTCAGTCCTTTCTTAAAGGAATATCTAGACATTTGAGGAAAGGCACTTATTTATGCTTTTGCCCAGATTTAGATGGGAAGATCGACACCACTCCCATGTCTGCCCAGGAGATATGAAGCTACAGCCAGCAGCTGCTTAGCTTAGCTTAACTTAAAGACTGGAAACCGAGGGAAACAGCTAGCCTAGCTCCGTCCAAAGCTAATAAAATCAGACTAGCAGCTTTAAAGCTCACTAACTGGCTGTCATAACTTGTTTGTTTAATTCGCTTAAAAACATCCCTGTTGCCAGGAAATTCCTCCTTAAAAAAGGTTTTTACGAATTTCCTGAAGTTCCTTCGATAAAACAGGAAAATGGAAGCTCACTGCAGTTCTGTTGTTTTGTAGTTTGTGAAAATGTGTGGGTGAGGTTTATCATAATACAGGCCTATCTATAATGGTTTGTCAAACACAGTATATTAAAACATACTATAATATACAGTAAAATTAATTGAATTATCTTGTTTGTGCATGTTGCGATGTGCATTTTACTCTGATGACTTCCAGTGACTGAGCTGCAACTTTCTTACCACAAGGGCACTTTGACACCCACTGCAGGCAGGTTCCACCACGACAAGACTAATGTGCTCGTCTGGGAAGCCATCCAAAGTTCACCTTTTGGTCACGGCTGTTTGACACACTTCTCTAGTAGACACTTCCTTCCTACTCTTCCTCACATCTTCCCCTCCTCCTCCTCCTCTTCATGTTTTGATGGCTCTGGGTATAATTACAGCTGTAATCAGATAAGACTTTATCCTTCTGATCCAAAGCTGACTGCAGCCTGTTTGTGAGGAGGTGCTGAGATGTTGGACCAAACATTGCCCCCAGTTTGGCTGTTGCACCCAAACATCTCCCCAGGGAGCGCACTAAAAGACCGTCTGGTTTCAAACTCCAGTCAGAAATGCAGTGACCTACTTTGCACTATATTTAATGCATTTTGGGCATATAATTAAACAGAAGGTAAATCTTTTCTGACATTTCTCAGGAATTACTTTATATATGGGAGTGTGCATTTGTGGGAGACAGTATTAATTACTGTCCTTCACCAAACTCATCATTCCTGCGGGTGGTTGGGCTAATGCTATTACTGCGCCGTCTGCTCGGCCATATACTTAAGCACACACACACACGATCATGCACACATACACACACACCTCTCCTACTGTGCTACACTGAGCTAAGTCTGCCTCAGTCTGTTCTGAGAAAGGTTAGCAACCCGCCCTCCACCCCGCCACTTCTTCTGCTCCATAGGAGGGACCCGAATAATCACAGCTAATTAGCTTTCTACAGTAACTAACGGAAATGACAAGCCCTGATTCTTTACGATGATATAATTAGATGATATACTGCATGAGGGACCAAATTATATTCCCACTAATGCAACAGCTCACTGGTGGTGTACACTGTTATCAAAAATGAGCATGAAAGCTAATGTGACACACTATATGCAAGCATATATCTTCCAAGAGGCAATGTGCAGCTTAGAGAAGATGTGCTGCACGGTAGCTTCTCTGAATGGCAGTCTGGAATGAAAGTGAACCTCAACGCAAAGATCACATATAAACATTTAAGAGTGTTGTCCCAACATTGGATGGGGTTAAAAATAAAAAGGATCCAAGATTTTACATGTCAAGACCAGCATGCTAGCTGCCTTAAACATGCTAGCCGGCCTTAAACTAGCTACATGCCAAATCATGCATTTACTACATCTGACTCCTGTGCTGGTTGTAAACACAATAACTAGATAAATTAGATAAATTAGATCCAATTCTATGAAAATATGTAGGCCTGTAAAGGAGAATTAAACCTAGTAAAGATAACCCACAACTTAAGGTTTCACATGACAATACCAGCATGCTAGCTGCACTAATTAAAGTTTTACATTGCAAATGCTAGCTTGCTTTATCAGTATAGCAACACCGTGAGAACTGGAGTGTTCCTAGTTATACTGAAGGTAATAAATACACTTTTATTGCACTAAAAGCTACATGGATGTTTGAAACTAAATTTAAAAAGTGGTATAAAAAATGGGTCAACACTCTGGTACCTCTAAAAATAAATGTATAGCTTTTGATTTTTGTGAACTATTGCATAACTTTATATTTAAAAAAAATAAACCACCACATGGTCAGCAAACCAAGTCCATTTAGTGCTCATGCCAACGCTAGTTGGCTGCTCCCCAGTGCATGCAATACAGAATATACAGTCTCTCATTGCTCTTTAGAGTCTAGCACCAAATCATTAAGAGCATTTTCTGAAACGCATATGATTCCTTTAGGAGTGGAGGTGACATCAGTGACAAGCATTTCTACCGTTTCACATACATCCCCGCATCCTGGGCTTTCTCTGATAGTGCAGCACTGTGTAAAACACGCAGGCTAATTAGCACACGCAGCGCAGCTCATGTGTGAATGAAGAATCAAAGCTTATGGATGCTCTGAATAACGCTGGAAGGAGAACATATAATTACGTGGGTTATTGGGTCACTCGCTAATGTAAATGAATTAAAGGCAGCAGCACAATAGAGCCTTAATAGAGGGTTCTATTGAGTGTGCTGTGACACCTGCTGCAGATTGACATATTGTTTTGCACAAAAGCCTAAAAGCAGACTGTCATTTATAACACGTCTCTCATTAGTTCACTTTGATCATGTGTGCTCCATCGCAGTGAAATCATATGCACAGAGAATATGAGGGATATTAAAATGACTTGTAAAATGGAGAACATGAAAAATAGGATATCATGTGTGAATATTAAAGCTATGATTTTTATAAGATAAACTGAGATTACCCTGATCTCATCATTTTTTTTTCTCAAATGTTGGAAATCTTCCTCCGGAGCCAGAAAAGGTATTTTATGTCTGTGTTCACGAGCTGAGCAGCGCTCCTCAAGAACGATACACTGAACTTCATGAGCAAATAGAAAGATGGAGGTCACCTTTAATTCAAGGATTTGACAACCAGTGTTTAAAAATACTACAAATAACAATCTACTTTTTAAAATGATTGATAATTCAGAATCAAAACCAGAAAATGTATCTACTAGTTAAAGAACAGGTGGGGAAAATAATGCTTTTACAGACTTTATTTTAGATATACTAACAATGTAGGTTTCCAGTCCTTTATACCGAAATATTGTGAATTAACGGCATTAGCAAAATATTGTTTGTTTTCGGGTTTTGCAAAACCAGAAAACCAGAATCTTTTAAAAGCCACAGGAAAATATTCAAAAGGTCCCAGCTCATTTTTTATGACTGACAGTTTTTGCATCTCTGCCCCGTCTCTGGCACCTCGCAGAGTTAATAACAACCAGTTTGAAATCCGTGTAATGTAACAGCGAGGCCTGTAAACCCAGGACTGACTGACAGTCAGTGAGCACACAGCTATGAAAACAGGAAAGTGAGCCAACACAGTGACAAAGAGCTAATGTTTTATTCTGAGTCGGGATTACTCTGGTTTTGCTCGGCGGGCCCGGGAAGCTCTCCACTTGGTCGCGCGCCAAATGTCAGCTCGCAAAAAAAGGCATCAGCGAACGAGGAGCAGAACAAAGCAGAAAATGGAAAGTGATTGTGACGACGCTCCGCGCCATGTGGAAATCTAAATTACTAAAACAGCAGCCGTGTTGTGTTTGATGTCACCCCAAAAAAAAAAAAAAAAAAAAAAAAACGGCAGAAAACAGGGTTTTGTTTGATGTCGCTCAAACCAGACTGAGGAGGGTGATGATTTAAATTTCAGCTGGGATGATTCCAGTTACAGCTTCATTTTAACCCCAACCCCCAAAACACAAACTCCCGCCTCTTTCTGGCCTCCTTTCTCCTCCATCCTAAACTCTCTGTATCCCCTCATGCCCCCTCCTTGCCTCCTTGCTCCCGCTTCTCTCTCCCTTTCATGTCTGTATTTGTTGATGCTCTTGGGTGAGGAGCCATTGTACAAAATGATCATAATTACGATGGCACCCCCCCCTGCCCCCCCCGCCCCCCCAATCTCTCCTCCAACCTCAACCCCACCTTTCTTGCTAATCCTCCCTAAAAACAAATTATGCAAAACAGAGCGGGAGAGTCGAGGAGCAGCGACCAGCTTCCTCTCTCTAGCTTTTTTCCCCTTTTACTGGAGAAGCTGCAGCCGGCTCTGTGGAGTTGTTGTCATGGTTTCTTTGGAAGTATTTTTCATTTTTTTTGGCTGGATAATGAAGTGATCTGAGCAGGACTGAGAGAGACAGAGGAGATCTCCGTCACTTCATTGTCTGTAGAGTGCGTGTGTGTGTGTGCATGTGTGTGCGTGTGCGTGTGTGTGCGCCTACAGTACCTCTGAATGCAGATGAAATGTTACGAAACAGCTGCTTTAATGGAAGGTGAATAAAACATGCGAGACAAAAAGAGCCGAAGGCACAATGACACACACACAATGACACTCTCTCTCTATCCTGATAGTCAAACAGTATTTGCAATTCATTAGTGGTATTTGTTTTTATCTGCTTAGTGTATCACACGGGTTATCATGAACACCAAGTGCTGACTTTTAAAAAAAGGTTATGAATGCTTCAAGTGAGATTAATGTCTTTGTGCTTCTGTATGGGTCTCGTGTTAAATAACAGTCAGCCGGTTGCTATGATAGAGACGGGGATCTGTTTTCACTCAGTGTGAGGGGTGTCGGACCATTAAACTGGATTTAAAGTTGCTTTAAAGAAACATACTGGTGATTTTTTTTTCCCCCTTCTTTCAGCTCCTTCCCGTTGGTTCTAATTAATTTCAGAGTATAAAATATCAGTATGTAAACCATCCATGAGCGTTTACACTCGTATATTTTCATTTTCATGCCTCCACGTCAGCGACAGCCAGAGCTGGAGGCATAGAAATGTTTTCTGGTTGTTCGTCCATCCTATTCTCGTGGACATGATATCTCAGTAACGCCTTGAAGGAACTTCTTCAAATTTGGCACAAACATTCACTAGGACTCAAGGATGAACTGATTAGATTTTTGCGGGTCAAAAGGTCAAAGGTCAGGTTCACAGTGATCTCAGAAAACACTTCTTGAAAGCATAGCACATCTTTCAGCTGGCGACACTTAGTTAAAACATGCAAAAACAACTGTATGGTCCTTTAAAAAGCAGTTATACCTAGAAGTTTTATTTTTATTACAAGATATTAAAAAGGGTCAAATCTAAAAGTTACTGAACATCTGCACAAATTAGTGGCTACTGAACCAGCAACTTCAGTCACGTTCACGTCTCTTCTACCTTCTTTTATTCTCTGCTAATGTGGTTAGTAAACAGGTCAGCCACAGAATGAATGCAATGTTTCTGAGCTACATTCAGTCTACTGTGTGTGTGTGTGTGTGTGTGTGTGTGTGTGTGTGTGAGTGTGTGTGTGTGTGTGTGAGAGAACCCTCCTCGTGCCCCTCTGCGACCCCGTCTCTCACAATTAAATGTGTCGGCCTCAGCGCAATTGCAACAAGTCATCCGGCAGAACCATGTGACCTGACACACACACACACACACACACACACACACACACACACACACACACCAAACTGGGTCTACTGGTGCGGGGTGAGTGGACAGCAGGACAGGTCACATTAAAGCTGGGATGTGATGTGTCTCAGTGTCCCAGATTCCCTGCTCCCAGTTTAAACTGGGGAGGTGGAACAGGACGAACAGGAGACTGACAGAGAAACCAGTGAGATACAAAGAGAACAGGACTGGATGTGGTCAGGGACTGGCTTGGTGACTAGTTCACATGACAACACACAGACATTCTTCTATATTCAGAACCTCTTGGTTTTATTTGGTGAATATGATTATGTCCATAACCAGCTACATGCTTCACAATGGAAAATCTGTTTGTAAATCAGACCTGATGAGTTCATAATGTGATGAAATCTGCTGCCTAAAGAGGCACATTCATGATTTTCATAGGTTCAGAAAGTTATAAGGGTGATTAATAGGGTGATATCGGTGATCGACGATCATGAGAACGATCACTGATTGCTCACGTCTTTGCAAATGTCAAGAAGATATTTGACCTGTTTTCCCATTAATGCGTTAACTTATTATTTGTAGTATCAAATTAACACTGAATTAAATTTGCCCCGTCACAGTTTAACGTATATGACTGCATGTAACTGACACATGTACTGAACGTAATGTAACGTAAATGGTTACTCTAGTGATTAATATGAATTAAACTCTCCATCAGAGTGTATTAAATGTAGGCTGAAAGAGATTCTGTTGAATGGATTAATAACCAGAGGGTGTGTGTGTGTGTGTGTGTGTGTGTTTGTCTTGTCTTGAGGCAGCACATGAGCGCAGCACTAGACTGTTCCAAGTCTACCTCCCCAACAAGTCTCTATCACTAAATGCTCTGTGACAGGCTCCCAGACCGACTGCAACTTGGGATTTCCTTATCAACAATGTTGTGTGCGAGAACTCGTATCTGCACAAAGTCAGACATTCATGTATAAACACAGTCTGAAGCAATAATCAGGACCGTGACAGAGGAGGCCGCTCCAGATTAGCTCTTCCCCCCCCCCCCAATGAAATCCTGCTGCAGAGCAGACACACGTCTCCGCTCACAGGAAGTGAGGAAGTGAATCCAAGCCGTCTGCTGAGCAGCAGTGAGGGAGGCTGCGTCGTCCAAGGGAAGCTTCACTCACCACCGTTACATCTTCTACTTCTCTGGTCCCATGTGGTGTAGAACCCCACGGACCGTATGTATTGTGCATGTATGTTCTGTATGTTTGCTGCTGTATGAAGTTAACTGACGTCAGGCTACGAGTCTGGTTCAGATAAGGTCATATTGACACTTCTTCCTGCTATTTGGACTGAATTCAGGACTGCAAAATAATGATTACTTTTAGAGCTGACAACAGTTTTGATAAATAATTCACATTCAATTCTTTTAATTAATTTATGGAAACAAAAAAGCCATTTCATGGTTGCAGCTTCTTAAATTAGCTGATTCTCTCGGAGCTACATTATAGTAAACTGCTAAATGGTAAACTCTCAGACCAAAAACACAAACTGAAGACATCCCCTTGATCTCTAGAAAACTGAGGGAAATTTTTCACTATTTTCTGATGTTTCAGAAGTATTGAGAAATCAGGATAATAATAATAAAAATCAAGCTTTTTCTTTTTTTACCGTTTTATTAAATGTCTTAATAATACCCTTCACAAGTTCCCAAAGCCCAATGTGACATCTTTAAAATGCTTTTTTTTTTGTTGCCCAGACAAATATATTCAATTTACAGTGACATAAAAAAAGCTAGAATCAACAGAGGTTTGGTGTGAATTTAAATTCAAGCGATTATCGGAATTGTTGTTGATTAATTTCCTGTCAATCAACAATCATTTTTCTGCACCAACTGCATTTTGCTAAAGTGGAACTTTGGTGATTTAATGTCATATTTTCCTTAAACTGACCAACTTGCGAGAAACGGATTGAAAAAGAAAAAGAAAAAGAGTCACGCAGCAGAGACCTAGATATTCTGACGTATAGGTCAACCTCCAAAAAACACATTGTTTGCGTGGATCCGTCAGGACTTGTAAATGCCAACATCTTCCAAACTCCACGGCCAGTTCATGACACAGGCTTTCTGTTATGAATTTTTAGTCTCCCAATCCAAGCTGAGAAATGAGGAGTGAACTGACTTTGATCAAATATATATTTACATACAGAAGGAAAAAGACTGAAGCCCTGTTATGAATCCTTAAAAGAGTTTAAAGGGTTAAAGATCTCACATCAGTAAGCATATACTCTACTGAAGTGCCTCTGTGCAAGGCACTGAACCCTAAAAGCTAGCCTTTACCTCTGACTTCCCTGTGGATAGGGAAAAGACCAAAACGATCAATTAAAGTATCATGTTACGGAAATAAGTTTCCCTCATTTTAAACACACTAGTTAACACACACACACACTCTCTGAAGCCTGTGGCCAGAGATTGACGCTTGAGGTCAACGCTGGATCGATGGCTTCGTCAATAAAACCACCAGCAGCACCCGCATGTGAACACCCAAACACTGCCCATAGCAACCGTCGCCACGGCGAGGCAGCCTTATCGATCAGCACGGGAATGAATGAGCCTGGAAAACCGCTGAGTAAGGCTGACTGTCTCTGGGGCGGGGCATGAAAACGTGAGGGGGAGAAATAATGGAGGAAGACGTGCGAGAATTCAGTGTTACATTAAATCTCATACAGCAACTTTAACATCTCTATTGGGCTTAGAAACATTCACACACACACACACACACACACGCACACACACAGCTGCAGATTAAGGTACACAGCGGGCTGATCAGTGTCATTGTACATTGTAACACCCACGCCGATGTCAATAGACTGGCCTTGCTTGCACTTTGCATCATCCCACCCAGAATAAAAAAAAGCAGCTAAAGCCGACACAGTTACAGCAGCGAGGTCAGACGACCAGGTGGAAGAACGATGATGCACAAAAAAAAAAAAACCCCGCAGCCTGGCGACGCTCCCAGCAGCAAGAGACAAAGTGCTTTAGAAAACATATATTTCCTGACAACAGTAATGTTGTATTGTTTCCCCTCCTGTCTGTACCTGAAGAGTTGTGATGCAGAGGTATCTTTAAAACAAATGGCCTCGGGCGGTGCAGTCAGCGGCAGAAATGAAGTAAGAAATGGAAATGGTGATAGAGCTCATGCCAGTGGAATATCAGCAGAAAGATACGAGCAAGAAAGTGACAGGAAAACTATTTGTTTTGAAGCTTTTATCATCTATAACGTGCAAATCAGCTGCTACTATAACGTTTCTTGTTGACTTCTGTAAGTACTACGCTCAAAATAAGACTAAATAATTATGTCACTTCTCTACTATTGCAATACTAACACAAGGTAGGTGGGTAGGTGTGCATGTTTTATAAGGCCGATTTCTTCACACTGAATTAGAGCTGAAACAATTAGTCGATTAATTGACCGACATAAAAATTAATCAGCAACAACCTTTGATAGTCGATTAATTTTTCAAGCAAACATTCCCCATGTGTCGATCTCAGCTTCTCAAACACAATTGGATATCTTTGGGTTTTGGACTGTACATTCATCTGTAAAATGACAGATATTCCCAAAGCTGAAAGTGACATAGTCAAACATTTGCTTAATTGATTAATCGAGAAAAGAGTAAACCGATCCATCAATCATGGAAATAACTGAGCTGCAGGCCTACATGGATCATACAGCAACTTGATCATTTCTATCCCCGAGCACATGATGATAACTTAATCCAGGTTTATGATTCTGTGTCGCTGCAGGTTTTTAGTTATTTTTGTACCGACTGAGTGACCTCAGCAGTGGAAGATGAACCCTCCTGGTTCCTCCATGTGATCACCAGTGAAAGAAGAGACAGCGAGACAGTGCCAATAAACTTCCCTCTGCCGCATTATCAGTGTTTGACTTTTGTTTCACTGAATAAAATCATCATCAAACTGTTTAGAATAGTTTGACTTTCTGACTAACAACTATATTGAGTTGAACATGCAACTCCAGTATTTAGTCAGAGCAAGGACTTAATCACATAAACACACTTGGTATATGATAGTGTACATATTAATGCAGGTTGCACTCGCTGGCTGAAAGGGGATTCACAACTGGCTGCAGTCCAACAGGTCTGTCTTTAGAGTTATGAAATGCAAGGAAAATTGGAACAGAATCACTTTCTATCCGCAACGACTCAAAATATCAATTTGTCCTAAAGTGAAAAGCTCAAGTAAAGTCTGTTTTGCGTCTTTAAAGTTATCATATGTACATTTTTGAAGCATCTTTCAATCTGTTCTAAATGGAAAACTGAAAAATCGGTGCAGCCTGTTTCTTTCAGCCCATTCATCTCAGCAGAGTCGGATGTTTTCAAAGTCTATACTTAGTACCTTTAACTGTATCCATTTTTCTATAACTATACCATCCTTCAATGGGAAGAAAGTGAAATCTACTGTATGGAAGACTCATGACAGACAGATCCTATTCAACGTGTCGGATGGTTATTCAGACTATGAATAGCCCCGGAGCGGATCTCTAAGTGGCCACATCACTCAGTCTGAGTGCACACTGAAGAGGCTGCAGTGCATCTTCAGAGTTAATTCAAACCATTAGCTACAGCAAGACGCACTCAACATGTGTTCAAAAATCCAAGGAAGGCAGAGATCTGTTTAAATAATACAATAAAATCCCACTTCCTTTCACCTGGAAACGTTTAAACCGACCAGATCTGGTTCAAAGAGGAGGCAGAGGAACAGACTGGAGGTTCGGTAACAGAACAAGCTCCTCTGGGAGAAAGAATAGAAAACGTTCATGGGAAAGAACATGCATCTGGAAAACGTATAATGTGTCTTCTACCCAGGGACAGAGAGGCTCTCCTGCACGGCCGACTCCTGAGATACATATTACTGTGAAAACACGACGCTCACCTCTGGAATCCTAATCATCCTGTGTTTCAGCAGAGAAAATGCTCAGCGTCCTTAAATCTTAAGACTCTGTAAAGGGGCCGGTGGACGAAAACATACAGTGAATCCAAATGGGAGGTTGTTTTCAGGTTGGCAACCATCCATTTTTGAAATTATACAGTGGACATTTTATGTATTTACTCCCTGAGTGATGAAACTAAAGACTAGACCTCAGGCACAAGCATTAAAACACTAATGTTGTCCGGATATTCTGTCAAATTCCTGCTTGTGTCGCCGTTCAAAATTCACTGATGTTTGTGCTCAGGGGTGCACAAAGGCAATAAGTTCTGTTTACACCAGAGGAAAGAACGATGACAGCTGTAGAACATATTCTTGCGTCAGAAAGACTCACAAAAGAACAGAAACACTGAGGAGTGAAGCAGGAGGAGAAAGAGATCAAGCGTGTTTGTTATTCGCTCTGAGAGGAAGGATCATAAACACAGTCCTGGTACAGAACATAAGGACAGTCCTCTTCATGGAAGTTAAAGACTCTCTGAAACTGTTCATCAAAAAGGAAAGCAAAGATTTCAACTAGTCTGTATTTAAAAAGGACAGAGGGTTATGTCCTCTAAAATGTTACTGTGATGTATAAAAACCCCTCCTTCCTTCAGTTAATTAACTGATTAAAAACAGTCATTCATTAAGCGAAAATAACCAAACAAATGACAAACAAAGGAAAAAGCTAATCTGTACAAGGTTGAAATAAATCCACCTAAAATAAAACAATGAACATGTAGTTTGTTTAATCAGTGTTCAAACAGAAATGTGGTGCAACAACACAAAGTTCTGGTTTCACAGTGAGTTACTTGTTTTGCTAAATCGCTAATCGCTAATCGCCTGCCCGAGCTAGCAACATATCGATCAGTCTCCTCGCCGATCTATCAGCAAGACAGTGACACCTTTTCCAAATGTTTAACTCTTCTTTAAACGGGGAATACTATTGATTGTAGGACCCGTTTCACTGAAATTAATGACAACAAGCTTTTCTAAATGAGCTTAGCTAGTCTGGATCTCAGTTTGAAACAGACCTCCTCAGAACAAAGTCCTGATTTCAGTGTATTTAGCCTTTAAAAACACAGAAGTGAATCCCTACTGTATTCATGGTTGTGGTGAGGGCAGGCCAATGACAAATTCCTTTGGGGAAAAATGGGAATTGTGCGTCCAAAAAAGCCAGAAACCAGAAAAGTGCCCTTTGTGCCCTCAGCAGAGAACATGCCTTTGTCAACCCGCACAGCATCGCCCCTCCTTTGTCTTTGCTTCAATCCCTGAAGTTAAAAAAACTGTGTGTGTGTGTGTGTGTGTGTGTGTGTGTGTGTGTAGTTATGCATCCATGTGTTGTGCTGTGTCCCTATTTGAGCATTTATGCCTATTTAGCGCTCAGCTTTCTTCGCCCTCCTTCCTCAATGATTCGCTTATGTAAGGAATCAGCGCAAGCTTGCCTGAGCACCGTCATTTATGAATACAACTCTGTACTGTAACAGCAGATACACATACACACACACACACACACACACACACACACACACACAAAGGAAACCTATTATCTAATCACTGTTCGCTCAGGCTGGAGTCTAGACTTGAAAAAACTCAGTTGCTGTTCACAGAATTGGACATTCGCTCATGACAGAGCGGTTAAATGTTGAAGTCATTCCACTTCCTGAACACTTTAAATTGGCAGGGACCTCACATTCAACTACAGTTCAGTTTATCCAGTTATAATGTCAGTGTTGCATCAGAAGCACTTTGTGGCTTGTATGTCAAAGCACTGCGGTAACATTATAAAAATAAAACATAAAAAAAACAATGAGAAGCCTGTGACACAGCAACAACTGCTACTTCCACGTTGCTGGTCAAGCTCAACTAAAATCAACTAAAGTGATCAAATTTTTGTCGTTGTTGTTGATCGATTTCCTGTCAATCACCAATCAATCATGTCTGCGCCAGTTGGATTTAGTTAAAGTGGAACTTCAGTGATTTAGTGGTGGACTTTCATTAAATTGGGAAAATTGCAAGAGGCAGATTAAAACAAGAGCAGCCAAAACTTGAAGCACAGGAGGCCAAGATATCCTGACTTATGGGTCGACCTCCAAAAGCAATAGATCCAACATTCCCCATAATGCAACACAATAGCATTTTTTCTAAGACCCTCCATGTCTGCTGCTTGCCCACATCTTTCACACTCCAGGTGGCAACAGGGAATGTTTGGGATTCTTACTTTAGAGGCTTATAATAAATTATGGAAATGGTTTCAAATTAATCTCTTTTGATCGACTAATCGGAACGATTGAATCTGAAAAATGGGCTCTGCTGTAAAGATGCTGATCACTTCACTGCAATTTCCTTTACTGCATATCCTTATTGGATTATTTCTCTGCATTTGTTTCTCCCTGTTCCACTCCCATACATTTCAAGTGTTTGTGCCATTATCAGCTGCCACTAGTCCCTCTACAACATCATTGTAGATACAATCATCTCCACCTGGATTCAGACTCCAGCAGGCCTTTACACAAGGAAGCAACAAGCAAATGTATAAGCAACCGCTACAGGAGCAACAGGAGCAACATTCAAGAGCAGGAGCAGCAGCAGAAAGAGCCACAATAATCAAACTTAACACGAGTGATTTACGTTGGGGTTGAAGTTAACACTGGAGGCAGGCATGTACTGAATCTGGGAGGCCCGCTACTCCATATCCATGAGCATTTCCAGAGGAATTTACATATATGTTGCTCATTTTAAAATGTTCAAACCCTGCAGGAATTTATAACACAGATAAAGTGTGAAAAAATTTGTGCAAGGACAAACGTGGTTTAAGACATTCAGTATCTCTGCACAGAATCCCATTTGAAAAACGTGCCATTTTAGCAGCACTAGACTAGAATGGATCCCTGCCACAGACTAATCCCTGCACACCTCCTGTATAAGCCCCATTGCTCTTTTTGTAGTCGACACAGACCCACGAGCTTGTTTGCTGCCAAATCCTATGACACATTCAACCAACTGGTGACATTTTGTAGCAGGCGGGTCGTTGATACACCTGACCAGTGCGATGGAAACGACGGCCACGGTTACAAAACTCGGGAGTAAAAACGGGCGGATTCGGGTGCAAGGCTGCAGATAAACGGGCTCTAATTAATAAGCATGCAGCTCAGCTCGCTGCCTTCCACATAAACGCGGGTGCATTGTGTTTTCTGCGTGTGTGCACGATGCAATAACAAAAACAAACGCACCCTCCCTCATCGTACGTGCTCCCACAGGAGGCATGTGTCCACACCATCGCTGTCACAAGCAAAGCCGATTTAATATCCGCTCAGATTTACCTGGCCTCACCTTCTTCTCCTGCTTCTTCTTCTTCGCTCGTTTATCGGAATGGCTCTCTTTCCGCTCCGTCTCTCCTGCTCCGCGTTTCATTTCAGCTCGCCCATGTTCGCAGCTCCGAGGACCAAGGCTGGATGGATTGATGGAGGGATGTAGAGAGGAGGAGGAAGAGGAGGCGGAGGAGAGGAGTGAAAGCCTTTGAAGTGAGGAAATCTGGGGCCCTGCTCTCAACCCAGCTGCGTGGACTGGATTTATGTCGTTTCCAAGGCAGCGTCCGCCGAGCTGACGAGCGTCAAGCTGCAGCCTATTGTAAAGAAAAGACACTTCCGTTTGACATTTCAAAAATAAAAGTCCCAATTAAAATTAAAACGATGGGGAAACAAGATAGACCTGAAACATTTGGAACCTATTCTTTAGATAGACAAATATGACTTTTTGATATTATGTTATCTTTTTGTTTAGTCGTTTTAACTTGAATTTAAATCCTGACAGGGTTGAGAGCTGACTTTGGCTAGAAGGATTAGTTTGTGGCAGAGATCCATTCTGTCTATGGATGCTACTAAAATACGTTTTTCTTCTGTTACACACAAAAAACAAATACAATAAATAAATCAATACATAAATATACAAATATACAATATAAATATAAATACAAACTTGTCTCTCCTCCACCATGGGCATCTGTGAGCTTTTGTTGGTATTTTGTATTTTTGTTATTGATGGCAAGTTTCTTCTTATTATTATTATTTTAAACTATTGCATTGCTTCTGATTACATTATAATGAACACATCCATTTTTTGAAAGTTGCAATTGTTGTCCTGTTGCTAATGATCACGTCTTCGACATGCACTTTCTAATAATTAATAATTAGTTCAACAAATGTTCAGGAGGATTTTATGTTGAAAGCTCAATCTTTCGTGCCGGTATTTCCCGTGATACCTTTAGCTAACTTGACACAGACCTCAGCTCAAACAAACCAGGGAGATGCAGCAAATTGGCGTAACGACGCATGCGTTTCCGAAGCACTCCGAATTTTGCCGGTGACCGCCGAGACCACCACCCACTCCATCGAGCAGCATCCATGAGCAGAGCGCCGCGCCGAGGAGGCAGAGGCGCTGCAAACCTGTGGGAATATGACACTTCGATTTAAACACGCGTGGAATGGAGGATCACTTCTCTGTAATTAATGAACTGAAAGTGAGAAAGTTAATTAGGCCTAACTGACTGTTTTTTTCTCATTTCAGCAAAACAAACTAATTTTACTGGCGTCATTCAACCACATGATTCGAAAATGTGTTATTTCCTTCTGACTGAGTCAAAAATGGTTGTGTTGCACACACCTAGACTACAGATACAACCGGGGTTACATTAAAAATGTATTTATTCTCAATAATGAATTACCTCACCACCCGCAACCCCGGGCAGTAAACAAGAAATCAGCAAAGCTATACTAAGTAGGTAGTTGCCAACTTTTCTTTTGAGGTTACGAGCAAGTGAAAAGTTTGCTTTTGCATATAAGGTGAGGTATATAAGGTACGAGATAAGAGAGTCATCTCAAATTGGAATAAAGTCATTGTTGCTGTACAGTTCAGGCCTAATTTATGTTGACACTTTTATCCTTTACAGAGCTAACCAATTCAATAGACCTAGTGTGTATTTTTGACTTCTTTCATTGATGGGACTTTAATTAAGTACTCTGCTGCTGTTTCCCAGATACACCACTCAGCGGCGCTGTTGATTCATGTTTGACAGTGACGTCTCCTGCAGGCCCCTGCTCCTCAGCGCGTGTCGCTGGCCGTGGTGCTGATTTTAATGACGCCGTAAACAAGTACTGATGAAAGCGTGTGTCGCTGTCCGTGGTGCTGATTTTTTAATGACGCTGTAAACAACTGTGTCGCTGTCCATGGGGCTGTTCCCACTGAGCCTAAAAGGCCTAGTGTAAAGGACTGAATGATGCCTTTACCTGTTAATTCTGTCATATTCTCACAATATTCCTTCTGTCTTAAAATCTTAAAAGTCATATTACGGGAGCTAATAGAGTTATAAAGCTCAAAAACGTCACTATAAAATCATTCATGGTCTGTTATAGGCACTCCAGCTCTCTACAGGCTGATTTCTAACTTTCACATTAATAGTCTAATTGTGTTGAGTTATTGACCAGCTGCAGCTGCTTCAATCCGGCCTGTTTCGCAGCAGTGCAATCATAATGAATGCACACAGGAATATAACAAGAATTTCTGAGGGACAGACAGGTGGAAACTTATAGTATACAGCATGTTTCAAGCTTCCAGGTATTCTTTTGTAAAATACATTTTAGCAGCTCTCTAATCAGAGTCAGTGATGTGGAAAGCAAAATCTTGACTTTAAAACCAAAGTTCTTTGAAAATCTAGACTCGCATAGGAGATATACTGCAAGAAACGGTCACATTGTGGTTCTCTCTTGTTGTCTGTGGTACTTTGTGGGACTTCCTGAGATACTTTGTGGTAGTTCATTGTTGATTGTGATTGTCTGCTTTGGGTAACTGTGGTGCCACCTTGTGGTTGCATGTGATAACAACACCTGGTTGTTAAGCTGTGTGAGGCTACACAATGCTGGTTGTCTGCTTTTTAAAGGAGCAATACATAGGCCTAATTTATGACCTTTACTGATCTCCATCAGCAACCAGTAGGACCAGTAGTCCAACAGAAAAGTTGTGACACAGTTAGATTTAGCCTGTGGATTAATACAGTCACATAAAATTACAGCAAGAATATCAACTGAAGAGGTAAATATACATTATATATTATAACACAAAATTGTAATATCAGTACATTTAATCATTTGTGTTGTTTGTGGTAGCATAGGCAAGATAAAGGAGAAAATAGTTGTGGTGTGAGGAGCAGTGATGGCTGGCATTAGGGGAGTGACTCTGGGACGCCAGTGATCACTGTCTAGCCTCCTGGAGGTGTCGTGGGACCAACTAGACGAAACACTGGTGAAAGGAGGTTCCCACCTGATGACCCCAAAGACATGTTAGTTATCACTGCTCATTAGTCTGTATAGCTGAATTAATAGTTATCATAGGACTTAGGATGTTAAGCTTAGGGAGCTATTCACTGAGTCTGGTCCATTTTCTACAGCACAAGTTTCTTGTGTTTACCTTAAATACCTTTTTTGGCTTGAAGGCTTTGTTAACTCACCATCATTCATCGTTTTTAAGCGTCTTTAAACTTGAATGAAATGTGTCCTTCGGTGAACAGCTCTGCCAACCCTACACAGACCTATTTTATGATCATTTTATGCTATTAAACTTTGGCAGTCCTGCTAAGTGAATAAATGTTACATGACTACACTTAATCCTTTTAAAATTTATAAAAGGCTGTTTTTTTTTAGCACTCTATTGTTAGCATGCCTGAGCAGTTGACATGCTTGCATACCTCACTTTGCAAGCATGGGTATAGTTTCCTGCATGGCTCAGTGGGTAGAGCATGACCAAGGCTAAGGGTCTAATTAGCTCCAGGTTCAGCATTACTCATGGGGTTCTTTGGATTAAAGCATCCACTGACTGGCAGATGTTTGCACTAGAAAAGAACATAATAGCAGAACAGAGTGGGTATCCAGCCCAGGGAGCTGGTGCTTATACTGTAATTATCAAATTCCCCAAATTACACAGTGAGGTATGTAGCCGTTAGTCAGCACAGGGGAGGAATGCTGAGCGATTGAGTTGCTTTTACCATGAGGGTTGTTGTTCTGTTGCTCTGTGGTTTGGTGGTTTACTTTAGTGAGTTAAAAGAAATGTTGAGGCAGAAAGACATGAATTCAATTTAACATCTGCCACTTCGCTGTTAAAAACACAATCACCACAGAAATCTAAAACTTAAAAATCTACTTAATAAAAGCTTATGAACTTCCTGTCAGTGACAGACAACCTGCTTTCTGTAGAGTGTATGGACTAAATAGTGGTTAATATACAAAATCAGGCAATTGTCCAGACATTAGAATAATATTTTAATAAATAAATAGCAGCATCACACAGAAAAAAAAGAAAATATACATTGTGTGGATGATGGCATAATTGTTGTATAAACTCAAGAAGATGTGTCGTAGACAAACATTCACAATTAAAATGGTATAAAAAACAGCCACTGCATAACAGAAGAAGGTTCAACACATTAAAAAGAGAGTTAACCCACGAGCGCTGGATCATACAAGAGCAAGACAAACCAGACACACTGATCTGTGTCGAAGCAAACGAGCATCAGAGAGTGCCGACACCTCGGGTTCAGGAGCCAAGGTTTTTAACGCAGGGGAAGGTGCAGTGGAGAAGCTGGGTTTGCCAAACTCTTGAACAACCTGCAGCTCTGGCTTTTCTCAGAGCCATTTACTGACAGAGTTACACGTTGGGGACGACAGGCGAGGCAGCAGCTAAGTTAAGAGACACTGTATTAGAAAAACAAAAGAAAAAGTTTAGTGCTTTTGGGTTTCCCTATATGAAAAAGTTGGCTTGCCATGTCCTATAAAAGACAGCATGTTGAGGTATTTTTACATTTAGATTTGAAAACTGTGAGCTCTTGTGAATTCTTTAGGTAAGTTATTATTTTAAACTTAGCATTAATAAATGTGGTTTTAAAAGAGAGGATGCATTGCACCTGGCCTCTCTGCTGGATCTCGTAAGATTTAGTGCAATAGGTCGACATTTTTGGGAAATATGTGCATTTACTTTCTTACTGAGCGTGAGAAGAGAAGATCAATATCACTCTCATGTCTGTGTGTTAACAGGGGGGTAAACAGGAAAAATAATCCACCTAGCAGCACCTCTGAAGCTCAATAATGAACATGTTTCATCTCTTTTGTTCAGTGCAAACAAAAAGAAACCAACTTCTTAAAGTCTTTTGTGAAAGTGAGGTTGGCAGGCAGACTTCAGATGGGTACACAACTTATTTTACACTCTGGTCGTAGTATGGATGTAGTGACCTTCAGACAGAGCCAGGCTAACTGTTTGGTGTTTGGTGTCAGGATAAACATATTTCCCAAAAAGTTGAACTAGTCCTTTGAAGAAAAAAAAATCCACCCTCGGATTCTCTTACATTTCACCTTTTCTCTGAATGATAAATCCATTACATGAGTTATTCTGTGGTGAAGTGCTGCAGTTTACTGCTCTTTCTGTTAATAATGTCCCTGCATTTCCCACTAATCTTTAAAAAGAGTAAAAATTGTTGAGCTTCCGGCTCATCTTCACACTTCAGGGTGGATTTCTCCTTTAAGCTTGCACATACCATATGCTCTGATTGTTTGAGCATTAAACATCTCACTCATAGAGTTAGACAATTCTCATATATACTACATCATTTTCTCAAACAGTTCTTGTGCAATGCATTGTTGCCTGGCAACAATAAATAGTCCTGGAGGAGGGGGGGAAAACCCAAATCAGCCACCCCCCCTCCCTCAAATGTATTAAAATGAAACTTTGTCAATAAACGGCTCCTACTATGTCTATACACACCAGACCTGGACCGAGTTATTACTTGAAATCCTTTCAGATACTTTGTCAGCGTGATTGCCTTCATCTGTCTGGAACTGGGGCCGGACAGGATTGGCGTCTGCAGGGAAGACCCGACAGGATCCATTGTTCCAGACACAATCGACAAACACTCCGAAAATGACTGAATCAATCTCAGATAGCAATTTGATCCAGGCACTGGCACACACACAGGTACACGGGAAACATATAGTTATTACATTGCGACATATTGAGTTGGCTGGCCCGTCTGTAGCTCTTTGCTTTCTTACACCTGGGTTGATCAAACAGAACCCATTCAACTCAGTTCAAAGAGTCCTCTCTTCTCCATTTTTCCCCGTTTATGTTGTTTATTGTTGGTATTTTTGCACTTTGATAAAGATGAAAGGCCTGAAAGAATTGCATTCTGTTTCCAATATGCATGTTGTTGATTGCTCTTTGTTTGTTCTCTCCTTTCTGACTGTGACTCTGGACAAAAAACAAAAAACAAAAACATAACTAAATGAGGCAGAGAGGACCTTTTGAACAACACTTCAAACATTCACGCACATATTTGTAGGCCAAAACCTTGGTACCGCGCTCGCCAACATTAGCTCATGTAGACCTCTCCCTTTGTGGAGAGAAAAGTGGTGCGATGACCACTGTGTAAGTCTGTAGCATACAGATTGTGGATACATTATACAGAGAAGCATAGAATTAGAATGAACTGTATGTGGAGGTGGCTGCAGGCCTCAGGCTCCGGGTTTTGATTGGTCCACTGCAGACTTTGACCTATGCTCTTTGACCTTGGAAGTGGAGGGATCGTGGGTAAAAAACCTTGTACATTCAGGTGTTGTATTTTGGTTTAAGTGATTATTACCAAAATGAAATATTGTTTACAGTGGGAGGGGTACATCTACTTTGTCTACTTTGTCAATATTTTTTGTATTTAAAGGGGAATTCCAGCAATTTATATTGCACTTCCCTCAATTTAAATGTAAATTAAAGGAAAGATCGAATGGGCAAAATTGATATTCCAGTATACTCCAGAATACGTCAAGCTTTTCAACCCCTCACTTCCAAATTTTGAGCCTCAAGCCCAAACCCAGATAACTTTGTGTGTAATTGGTGAGCTGCCCCTTTAAGAGATTCCCTTAGCTCGATTGGACTAAACCTACAAAGCAAATGGCTAAATGCATACATATATTATGTCCTTAGAGAGTGGGTTTGCCACCATGATATGTCACCTTTAAAATCCACATAATATTTCAAACCTTTTGTGATTTGCTCGATTGCAGATATTTCTTTGTGATGGAGACACAGCGTGGAGGAATGGCTCTGTTTGTCAGATATCAATAAAATGTGGGAGGAAGGAGGGCGAGAAAATCAGCGTGACAGAGCTGTGAGGGTCTGGCGACCTGTCTTGATAGAGTCAAGGCTCTGAATCTTAGTGAATTGATTTTCTGTCCGTCTTGTGCGACAGATGAAATCTAAAGGTATTTGGTCTTTGAGTCACACTCTGGGTTACGGTGGCTGAACAGCTGATGTCTGAGTCTCATTTAAGGGGTTTTTGACCATCAGGTTATGGGTCAAAAACAAAGTTCTCCGAGAAGCTTTCCATCCTGAAAAACCAACATCAGAATAAACATGTTACAGTAATGCTCCGATGGAGATTATTTAACCAAAGCTCATTGATTACAATGCAAAAACATGAATGTTCCTTCTTTCCTCTTTGGCTTTCTCAAATTTGGCCTCCACCATGAGAGAAAATCATGCAGCTGAGGGACGTTTAGAGAGAGAAGACTGATCTAATATCTGACCTTGAACAAGAAAAAGTAAATGAGGGAGAGAAATTTTTGTTCATTCAAGAATGTGTCCTTCACAGATGCCTTGAATCCCAAACAGCCAAGATGATGATGGGAATATTCTGATATGTAACCTGTTAATATGATATGTGTATTAATGAGGTTGTTGACTGTTAACTGGACGCGTATGACGACAATCTCAATGATGTTTATACTGAATTTGCAGACATTCATTAGATGTGGGAAATATTCAGTCACCTACCCAAACAATGAGCTTTAAACTCACACGTACAATCTGTGTCTCCAGTTGACTCAAACTCAGCTTTTGCATATTCTTTAAATTTGCTACTATGATGTGAACTTGCTTAATAATATTTTCTTGATTTTTAAGTTTAAGTGTGAAATGACACTGTTTTGGGAAAATAAAGGTATGTGTGAACTGATCACAGCCGTGTTGGTCCCGGAGAGTGAGCTTTATATTGTTTTATGAAGGCGACTCAATGATAACGATGGATAATCGATAAAACAAATGTGGCTGATGATGTAAAATCTATATATTTTGCTCCTTTTTAATGATCTGCACAACATCATAAAACATCATATTTTAATTACACTTTTAGATTGCTTCCTTTTATTTTAAACTTTATGGGGTAAAAAATTGGTAATGTTGGACTGTGAAAAGTGGTGAAGGGAAGCAAGAGCCTGACAGCTGTTGGACCAAAGGCCTGCACCATGTTTTTTAGTTGTTTTAGCCCCTTGTTGTACTCAAGGGGAGCGACCGCTCTGTGCGTCACATGGCCACCAGATGGCACTGTGAGTCCACGACCGATCAATGTACATTCCAACATCTTCTCTCAGACAAACTCTGACTGCAGCTTTGAGAAGGTTTCCTTTAGAGAAAAATCCCATTTCAGATTACTCATGCTGGAAAAGGGTCATTCAGAGAGACTTTTATGACTGTTGGCGTCAAGCTTGACCGGCACAAAAATAGATTTTGGTTTTCATTTGCTTGGTGTGTGTGTGTGTGTGTGTGTGTGTGTGTGGGGTGGGGGTGGGGGGGTCCACACGAACCAGCGCTCAGACTGCATTTTGACTATGTGTGAAGGCTTGAAGTCATAGTTTGACCCCGTCGACCTCGGCGGTTGGTGCTTGACTCCGTAACCTGCGTCAGTGGGACTCCATGGGCCGCTTGACTTCATACCAGGTTGACAAAGAGAGTTCGCTCTTCACCGACTCTTTTGCCCAATCTCCCTCCCTGTCTGGGTCTCAGCTGGCACCTTTGCCCCCATGAAGCACACCACTTGTGACTGATGAGCACAATTACGTTGACAAATGCTTTAATTCTCCACTTATGGTATGAAAAGCAACATTTTGACAGCAAATAGAAAATAAACACGGCTGAGATATTGGTTTTCATTCCAAAGCAGGAGTGGAAAATCCCACTTTTTCACCCATGAGGTAAACTCTTCTGATTTCTCTACACACTGATGTAAGTACTGCACTTCTGTGTGGGGATAAGGCTCCTCAACTGAGACTAGTCTTTCCACAATAAGAGTCCCCACTGCAGGTTTACAGTTGAAACCAGTGAGAAGGCTGTAGGCTCCAAGCGCCGGCCCGTTGAGACGCTGCTCGGCCCAGCGTCTGCAGGTTAGAAAGAAGACATGAAACAACAAGACGCACGCAGTCACACGCTGCTTGTGTGTTCTCTGGAGGCGGGGCTGTAGCTGATGAGCGACAGCTCCTGCTCCACCTCTGTTTCCGGCTCTGTCTCCGATAGTATGCCGATGTTGTGGCATTCAGAGAGGCTCTGCGACACTATTCCGATTTGCGTCCCGTCATCCGTCGTGTCCTCGGGGTCCACTGTCAGCCTCCCGTTGTCCCCCCTGCTGCCGTTGCGACAGTTACTGTTCCGGTCCACGCCTGCTTTCCCATGACTGCCCATCAGAAGAGGGGTCACGGCGTGCGACGGGCACGGTGGGGGGACCAGGAGGGTTTTGCAACTCTGTCCGGCAGCGTTGGCCCCCATTTTGTACTGGCACCTGATGTAGCTGGAGAACGCTCTCCTGTAGGTCTTATTAAAGAGGGTGTAGACCAGCGGGTTGACTCCGGAGGAGATGTAACCCACCCAGACGAAGACATTGAGGAGGTCGTGGAGCAGCGACTCGTTGCAGGAGCCGCGGCACAGGACGAAGGTAACGTTCGTGATGAAGAAGGGACACCACATGATGAGGAAGAGGAAGAAGACGATTCCCAGGACCTGAAGGGGAAAAATGAAGGGGAAAAATAGATATAAAGTTAAGAGTACTGGTCAGTAAAAAATAAAATCCCTTATTTCAAGTGGCTAAACCTCTTGAATGCTCCTCAGCTGACATACATGCATCATTAGTAAATAATTGTTTTCTGTGCTGGGATTCTGCAGCCACAACTAAAGCCCCTCTGATCTTCCTCTGTTGTTTGAAACTATGTGAGTCACTGAGAAGAGCACGTCTTCCTTGGTCTTCAAAGACAAAATGAAATGCATTTAGTGATAATGATGCTTCACGCAAAGCATTAAATGTTGGTGCGTTGAGCAATATAAATATGTTTGTATGTCTGACTGCTCTGTTGCACCTTTAAACAGCTGGTGATGTCACAGTGTACTGACCACACCCCACAGGAACAACAGTAAGATTTCAAGCCACACGAAGAAATAAAAATACAGACTAAAATTGTCAAAATTCAAATAACTGATCAAAGAAAAAGTGATGACCTCAACCAACACCCAGCACGACCTCTGAGGGAACTTGTGTTGTACTTGTATTTATTTACCAGCTGTTCTATCACCTGTCTGGGACACCTGAAACAAGCGCACCTTAAATCAGATGACAAGCACTCTGCCTCACCTCCACTCCTCATTTCTCACCTTGGAGGCCCGCCTCTCGTTCTTTATGGCCTGCATCATCCCCCGTCGCCCGTGGCAACCCGACGTGTCGCTCCGCCCCGGCCCCGCGGCTGGCGAGCTGAGCTGAGACGCCGCCTCCGAGCTGGGAATGATGCTTATGCTGTCGGATGTGGAGGCGCTGAGCAGTATGCTGGGCTCCGCTCCTTTCAGACAGCTCAGGGTGTTTCGTCTGCTCTGAGGGGGCGGGGGTGGAGGCGGGAGTGGGGGCTTTAACTCTGTGGAGGGGGGGGGGGCAAAAGAGGTATCACGGATCTATATTACCTTACCTTATGTGATCATATTACTACATTAAGGTTTGTGGTTCAACAAATTTCAGTTCCACAGTTGCACAGTTGTCAGCATTTCCCTCCTCATTTAACAATAATAAACATATGGGTATTACCGACGGTTTATAAATAAATTTACATATTTACTATCAATTAAAAACATGCAAATGGATGTTTTTTTTCTGTTAACATGAGGCAGATTTCAGCAGCTGGAAGCCTGATCGGTGTTTACCTTGTGAGTCTGGCGGGGCAACTGTGTTGATCTGAGGAAGGTGGAAGGTGCTGGGCGGAGGCTGCAATGTGTTTGTCATTGCTGGTGTGTGCAAAGGCTGCTGGGAGGAAGTCTTTGCCTCATATAGGAAGACAGTGGCCTGCCTCTGGAGCACCTGCAGAGGAGAGGGCAGGAAGGGAATAGAGAAGGAGAAGAAGAGGTCGGAGGTTTTTAGTGTTGGAGAAGAAGAAGAGTAAAGTACAACAGAACAGAACAGAGGAATATCTTTGGCAATACACACACACACACACACACACACACGCACACACAGACATGCCTACCTGTATAGTGAGGCAGTATGTCACCACCATTATGACCAGTGGGATGAAGAAGGCCACAAAGGAGCCAATCAGCATGAAGCGCTCCTCGTTGAGGACACAGCTGCCGTTGACAAAGACCTTGTCCTCGTTGTGGAGGCCGATGACCGGGATGGGCATCGACACACCTGCAGAAGGAGAGAGAGAGAGAGCGGGACGGGAGAATTGATGTTTGTCAGTTTTATTATTTTGCTGAAACTTTTCCTTTGTTGTCTTCCACCAGTTCGGTGCTTCTGTGGGCGGAAAGATTCATGTTGAATACAGAGCTTCTCCCGGTGATGGGACTTTTTTGGCACTTTACACACAGGTTGGTGAAAACAAGATAATAACTAGGTAATATCATAAAAACAATGAAGGAACTTAATGAGGAAAAACATTAAGGGTAATAATGGGGAACCTATTTAAATGTAATAATAGCCCGACCAATACTGGATTTTTCAGGAAACTAATACTGATATTTCACAGTTTAAAGAAATCTGATACATACAGAAGTTCTGAGAAGCAAGTGATTCTTTTATTTTTTTTGGCCAAGATAATAAAAGGTTTTTTTTTCCATCTGTCTAAACAAACCCCCAGAGGTAAATTAATCATTTTTTTCCGGAAAGAAGCCTAAAAAAAAGAGAGAAAACTTCTCTTGTTTTCACAGATGAAAAAAAACCAAAAGCTTAGAAGCTGGCATCTCCGGCCTTTCAGGGCTTCTGCAGATACACTATATTGGCTGTGATTATTTTTTTTAAGCTCATAGCATAGGCAAGCCATATCTTGATGAGATTTTTTTTTGACCAAGATTTTCTAAATAACCTCAAAACTACTTTAATATTTCTGAAATTCTATGTTATGTATCGGCCAACATACACGTATATATACCTATACAGATTTATCTGCACAAAAGCTAATATTGACCAATTTACCGGTCTGTCCAACTTATTGGTTTGTTCTCACTGGAGAGTAAGAATTGGACAATCTGCTAAAAATATCTACGTAATATCAGTGTAAAGTGTTTGAAATTGGAACATCCTGGTGGCCTGGGGGTGTAAAACGCTGATCGTGTAATCGCAATGTCCTCGTTTCGGATCATACAAGTGACTTTTAAAGCATGTCGCCCGTCTCCCCTCATTCCTTGTTGCATTTCTGCTTTCAAAATGCCCCTAAAATACTTTAAAAAGAAGAAGTCTGTGAGATTAACAAGCAAAATGTGCGGTTACAGTAATAAACACACGGGGTAATCCTTCACTGCAAGAAACTTAAGCTGAAATACAAAAGATGATGTTTCTGTGGTTATAACTGTCAGTCAGGGCCGAAGAAACACCCACTGCCACTTCCTTCAAACTGAACACGGAGGGCCAGAGTCCTTACTTGGAAATACGAGGTAATTTTAGTATTAACTATAAATCAAGGCTGGAAAATGAAAAAACCATCTAATCATGACCAACCCCAAACACATAATAGGACTTTTAAAGAGGAAAAGGAGAAGTGAACATGCCTGAAAAGACTTTTTATTATAATGAGAGCAAACGAGGAATGAAATGTCACACATGGGGATGAATCTATATGCCACTGGAGCTCGTAATACCTGTCAGTGTGTACTGGATGTTCATAGCAATATAATAGCTGCTGATAAAAGACTGAGGTGAGAACAAGGCTTTGGGGGCCGAGCTAGTTTTTTGACCTGTGATAATAACACTGACTAATGTGCCGCGTCTGATTTCAGAGAGCTTTTCTGTCGAAATGCTTCGCCGACCCGGGCTCTGTTTCAGAAAAGAGACTCCGGGTTATTACAGCTCTCCAGTCATTTCATTTCATTTCAGAGACAAAGTCGGGGCCGTCTCAGTCACATCCACAGCGCCGGCCTGTGTAATTCATTCAAAACACGAGGTGCATCATTTTCTCTTGCACAGCTGGTGGCCAGGCCAACATCAAAGCGCAGGTTGGACCAGTGGCAGCTCCCCTAATGCAATTGTTGAAATCGACTTCACACGCGCTGCCCAGGAGGATGAATCTGTTAGCATTAATTGTAAACATTTTACCTGTGCCAATGTCCAAATAACCTGTGGTGTGGAAATAGTTTTGACTAATGAGACTGTCCAGGAGTCCGGGTCGAGCCATGATTCATCCCTACCGTCGCTAACGGTGTGTGGAGGAGACTTTCAAGCACAAATTAGAAAGAAAAAGAAAGAGTAGCATCTGCCTAGAGGCCTGGGCTTTGAGAAATCCTCCTCAGCCCCAACACAATTCAGTCTTCAACGCAGTGAAGAATTACTTAAAAATTCAACAGGAGTATCGCTTCCCAGGAAAATGCCTCTGCATAATGAACAGACCTCATTGTCAACATTTTTCATTGCAGAAAAATGTATTTTTGCATTCACCTCTGATATATTGATACAAATTAAAAAGTGAATACAAAGTAAAACCAAACCCACCTGTTGAGTGAGAAATGTTTTTTTTGTTTGCTCACAGTGTGTTTTATTTCCAGAATGTCAATTTTTTTTTAATGAGATACTGTATCATACAATTTTAGAAAAAGAAACTAATGCAAACACAGTGTATAAAAGAAATGAAATGTAAGCAGTTATGTTACATTATATAAACAGTAAGCTGGGCAAAGAATTATTGGGATTTGGAGGAACAAGTGGGAGCCATAACAGAATCACTAACTATAGTTTTTACAAAGTACTACAGAAAGTTACATAATGTCCTGTTATGCAAGCTGCAGTCGTACTGGACCCACACGTCCAGATGGACTGAAACAACCTTTAAGTCAAACAGAGTGTGTTATTACACCGCAGGGAGCGGCTGCAAGGATCGTCTGTGGGGTGTTCTGTTGCTAATCCCTCAGCATTGATCACTGTAAACCCTCTCAGACCTCAATCACAGCAGCATGTAGCAGCGCAGAACCTTTAGAGTGGGTCAAGGAAATGTCAACAGGAAAACAGGGGAATTCTAATGATCCACAAGCTGCTGGTTGTGAAGAAGAAGAGAGAAGGAACATAAACTCCTCCTGGTGTCTATCGTCAATCACCTGGAGCCGTCGGAAATAATCTTCCACAGCAAAACAACTTTACTTTGTTGTTTTCTGACACTGACGGTATCTCCCACATGTCAACAAACTGTTGACAGAATGGCTGCGAACACGCCACCTTTGGAAGTTACATGCAAATAAAACCCAGTGTTAACACTGATACAACTGATTCAGGTAATTCAATAGGAGCTATACACCGTTTGTTTGCATCCGGCTCGCTTGGTGGCGAACACGTTACACAACAAAAGCAGCTGATTTGGTCTGTTCTGGTGTGACTGCAAGGTTAGCACAAGGGCTAAAACCACTTTGGGTTAATGCATGAATGGTCCCTAGTCAGAATAAGGGGCATGTTTCCTGTTTCTTCCCATTCTGCTGACATTGGGTCAATACAGTATAAGACTTGCTGACTGGAGAGGACTAAGCCTCACTTTCCCTCTGACCTGTTGTAACAGCTTCACACCAAGTGTTGCGATAAGTGAAAGACCAGTCCTAATACATGTGCAGCCATGGATCTACCAGAGCCTCTGTGGTTTTCTTCTGCTGTGAAACGCTGTTGAAGAATAGCATGAAGACTGTGATGAATGGTTACCTGAGTTCAGACAGAAACACTGGGGATGCAGAGATACAGATGATCAGATATGGGACCCACTCTTTCCTCATCCTGTCCTGGGGTGATGAGTGCTGTGTCCAGACAGTATACATTACTAATTATCATACTGCACCGTCTTCGCCACGAGGAATCATTGTACTTAGTCATTTTGTACAAGCAGGAAATCTCCCGTTTCCTTTGTTCATGGCATTGTGAGGTCAACATATAGTACAGTTTCTTTAGAGAAAAGTTTATTCTGTATTTCTTCAATTACATCCATACTCTTCCGTGACTTCACTTGTATTATGTCCCACATAGGAATCAGATTAAATAGAAAGCAGTTTGCATTTTCTTCAAGAGGAACATTTGGATTAAGAGTTTACATATGTCCCAAGGGGGTTTATGCACTGATGCCATGACTTTACTTTAGGGTCAGAGGACGTTAGGCTAAGTGTGTGTATGTGTAAGTGTGTGTGTGTGTGGTTGTACGTGTTAAGACATGGAAGCCCTCCTGGGTGTTAAAGGGCATGAAACAACATCAGGTCAGACAGGCAGAGGAAGGGCTGAGAGAAAGGTTCTAAAAGTCATCCGATCCCTAAACACTCAGAGGGAAGCATTACTTTCTCTCACACACACACACACACACACACACACACACAAACACACACACACACACAGAGGACAGACACATTACTTCAGGCCATTATACAGCTGAAAAAGAGAAGGGAAAGTAAACCAAGTGATCTTTTTTCATCTGCTGTAAAGACCATGTTAAATGATCAAAAGCTCCAGAACTGCTACTAAATGGAGCTTGTGGTGACATTATTATGAAAACAAGTTTCCGAGATGAAGTGTGAACTTTAAAGATCAACTTTTAAGCCAAAATGAATGAGAAGCCCCCCCCCAGCATCTCATCAGTGTTCTGCTAATGAAGGTCATGTGATATGATCAAAAGCTCCAGAACAGCTACTAAATGGACTTTGTGGTGAGACTATTTTGTGAACAACTTTTTTCAAGCTGTTTGTTATTTGAAAATGAATCTGATCCGTGGTTTATTTCTGTTTCAGCTCATAATTATTTCTTCCATTGCGGCTGAAAAAACTAGTTTAGTTCTTATTTTCATCCTGGGAGCTTTAAGAGGAAATTAAAAACAAAATGTAATAAATATAAAATATCAACAGAGAACGACAAAAGCTGTTTGCTATAAGATCCTGATTAAAATGTGAAGCCCATCAGCTTGCGTGAGACGTCTTACTCAGCCTCATTACTCTCTGATTCACAGCATTGGTTATTCATCCACAAACACACTGCCACTGCTTCTATAGTTGGTTTTACATATTCTTTTCAATAGATCGTATCTCCTGGCTATACTGCTAATAGTTACCCTAAGTTTTCAGAGGACATCAATCATTCATTTGCATATTATTGTCTTTGCAACTGATAGCAATGAATATAAAAAGTGCTGCAAACACCTCTGGGGATTAGAAAAGTATGTTTTGCAAATCGGCTCCAACTGTAACAATGAGCTGCCAGACGCTTTGAGCGTCAACAAACTGACAGTGTTGCCAGTGTTTCAGACAGTCAGTAGGTGTGCTGGTGGGACCTTTGCGGAAACTGCCAGGGGATCCTTAAAAGTCATTAAATGTAATAACAGTCATCAATCTGGCGACTCTCTGTGCGGGCCCATAGGGGATGGACAAATTAACAAAGAAAAACTCCGTGCAATAAAATGAAATCCAATACAAAAACACCACAAATCCTGCCACAGAAATGACAGTAAAAGTGAATCAGCAACCTCTCTGACAGCACTTCTGCTATCTGTAAACGGAGCACGAATATTCAAGGGGCCGGTTCACCCAGATAAGAAATAGAGAATCCACACAAATACAGTGGAGGTTAAATAGAAATACGTGGTGCTAAAATGCTTACACAGACACTGTGGACAGTATGTAACAGTACTTCTTCTGTGAGACAAAATAAATCTTTAGATGCTGGTAACTCCATTTCGAAGGTTTAGTATGAAAAGATAACAAGTTTCAAGTTAACAAGATCCATTATTACTTCAACTGAGAGTGAGTGGCCATGACATTATCAAGAGAAGGTTGAAGTTTTATGGCTGTGAATTTAATGAAAAGTAGTCAATTGTAGTGATAGCCTAATCAATAGGCTTCTTCCTCTTGACTGCATGAATATACTGCAAACATGCCGGCTCTGTAACAGTTTTCTGTATGGTACAAAACAAGACTAACAGTTAATCTACACGCGTCTGCATGCGCTCTGACCTATAGATATGGTCCAGACTGCGGCGATCTTCATCATTGCTTTGGTTCTGGAGTTGAAGCGGCTGTGCTCTATGGGGTTGCGGATGGCGACGTATCGGTCCAGGGAGATGGCGCACAGGTGCATGATGGAGGCGGTGGAGAATAAGACGTCCAGGTAGATCCAGATCGGACAGAGAGCGCTGGGGAGAGGCCAGGCGTAGTCTGGAGGAACGGAGACAGAGAAGCAGAAAAGAAAGCATGTGTGATTATCGTGTAATCTCTGCGGATTACTTTTTCCTGCAGTTTCTTCTTTTTTTTTTTTGCTGTTGATATTGTTGACTTTTGAAAGCACTGATGTAAATATGTTCAATCTGTTCTGAGGGTGTGACTGAGCAAATGCCATCAGGGTCAGCAGACTATAAAGGCTTAAGACACAGCACTGAGAGGTTGACTAAACTTTAATTAACCAGAGTACGTCGAAGCACAAAGGCACAGCACACTTCACAGGCTCTAAACTCACCGGCCCCCATGAGGAATCAGGGTTAAGACGATCACGACATCTACATGGTTTAGGAGTATTACTCAGGTGTGATTAGGATTTTTACACAAAGCTGTTTACATTTGACAGTTGTATACTAACAGAGTAAATGCTAAGATAAATGTTGCCAGGAGGAAGGTAAAGCTGTGGTTTTGATACTGTTTAACAAAAAGCAACCACAGTCCATGTGAAAAATAAGTGCATAAAGCTTTCTTGTGTCTGTTGTGTGTTCGTGTGTGTGCATCCTGCTGATTCTAAGATTAAAAAGATAAAAAAATGAAGCTGACAAGATTATGAAAAGGATATAACAAAAGAGAAAAAATGAATAACAACGTCCATTGTATTATACCCACACTAGGAAATATGAGTCATTAAATGAGGTTTGCATGTGATTTTTCAACAAAGGACTTCATTTACATATTTAAAAACTTAAAATATGTCATATGCATCCATTGTCCAAGGCTCTCACACCACTTTATTTAGCAGACGTTTTCCTCCGTGAGGAGTTAACTTATAGAGGTTAGAAGGTAGGTTTCTTCTACTGAGGTTAGCATGCTAACCATCATTTTCTAATAGTAGCGTTACTCAGAGGGCGTATTATACCCTCTTGTATTAAAAGACAACGATGGCGAAGCTCTTGTCAAGCCACAGTCACCACCTGCTCCTGGCAAGAAACACACATTTGGCGGCAGAGATAAACTTACAAATGGCCCCATTAAGACAAGACAAAAAATTGACAGCGATGCTAGCAGCTCTATGAGGCTGAAGGCTCACAGTGATGCTTTGAGCTAAATGCTAATTTCAACATGCTAACATCATCACAATGATGCTAACATGCTGATGTTTAGCAGTTATAGTGTTTACCATGTTCACCATCTTAGTTTAGTGTGTTAGCATGCTAACAATTGCTAATTAGCACTCAACACAAAGTACAGCTAAGGCTGATGGGAATGTCTGTTTCTTCTTTTTATTTTTTCTTCCACTCCACAGGGAGGTTAAAGGTCATAGCTCTGCAGGGTGAACAGTGTGGGTCATGGGGTTTAAAATCATGTCTTTACTCTCTCAGCACTGGGCCAGTGTGCCGCTTGGGAATACAACAGAGCATTTGGGAGCATTATGGCTGAGACCAGCTGAGAGGGAATTAAATCAGCAGGTTAGCCTAAACAGGGCTAAATTAGTTAGCTTAATTGGTGTGATGGCTACTTAGCGGGCTAAAATGATATCCTGGCGCTATTTTACCCACCAGCTGGAGAGGTACTGTGGGGGAAAGAACATATATCAGCACCTGGCTGTTACAGAAATTAAAAAAGTGAACAAAAAAGTCTGATGAAAAAGTAAAATGACCCAAAATCTGAATAAACAGCTCTAATCATGTGTGACATGAATGCACTGTTATATACGCCCATACTCCTCGTCACAGCAGGAACCAAGCTCATTAACTTTGTCTATTTATCACTGTGGTTCTTGCACTTTTTGTCACTGTCCTCTCAGTACGATCTTTAATTCATGTCCATGTTTTCAAATCACAGGTAACTTCAAAAAAAGAAGTGAAGAGGTCAAAGAAAAGTGACTCAAACCCCGTCGGAGAGTCTTCTGAAACACATCGTTTCTTGTTTGCATGAGATGCGTTTCCCCTAAAGGTTCTCCTGTCCAGAATAATAACAGAATAAAATGCAAATATGCAACTGGAGAACATCAGAGGAAACGGTGCTTCTGTTTTATTTCCAGCTGTGTCAGCTTTCTGAAGAGGACGTACAGTGCACTGCAAAGTCCGTCTCTGTGTCTTTCAACGCCTGCAGCTATTCTATATGAGCAGTCCTTTCTTCACAGAGGACAGGACCTGCGGCCAAAGACACACACACACACAGAGACACACACACAGACACACACACACACACACACACACACACACAAACTGCTTAATTTCATCTCTGATTCGCAGGATAAGCAGCACGTATGTGATGCATGTGGAGTGAATCACGCGATTGCTTGTGTGTGTGTGTGTGTGTGTGTGTGTGTGCTGAGTGGGAGGCCGCTTGCGTAACTTTTCAGAGGTCAAACACTTATTGGGGGCACTGCATGACACACACACACACACACACACAAACAGACACACACAGACACACACACACACAGAAGGTGTTACTCAGCTGGCTAGCGGGTGTGCTGGATTTTCTGCTAAATACACTGAGAGACTCAAATCGACTCTGAGTGCTGCAGATAAACTCTGTTTATCAAAAGACTTTAGTCTCAACTAAAAAAACATTTTCAGTTCATTTTGCCTTTTTAATAAGATGCATTTCCAGTTGGACTGCTGTGGCGGTGCATAATGCAGGGAGGTTATGATTTAAAGATATAAGCAAATCAGATATTAGTCAAGGAGGGATTCGAGGTGAGTGTTTAAATGATGTTTTTGAGTCACTGGTTTAACTTGAGGTCACATCGGCTTCCAAGAAGGAAGCGTGGATTTACTTTGAAGAACTGATGTGTTTTTGTTGATCGTCTCTAGACTAATGAAGAGTAATGAAAGCAAACTACCAATATGCTTCTGTCCTTTTCTTCAGTAACTCTGCTCTTAAATTTTTGATGTCAATATTGGCTTTGAAAATGATTGGATTTTTGAGTTAAGGCTAAACTAGAATTTCTGATTGAAGTGAGAGAACTGGTACCAAAGTTGATCATCGATAATGATTTTTCTTGATGTAGTTCTCTGACCTTCTCTGACTTTCTCCCTCAGTATGCTCAGAAAGAGACGAGCAGTGTCCAAAATATGAAGATGAACCTTTGTTGATGAAAGTTGTTTCATGCAAAGACATCCTGCAGAGCCCTCAAATGAAAACTTCTCTGTATAATATCTCCATAACTATAGTACAGGATCTCATATCAATCCACTGTCAGGGAAGAAGTTCGGTACCTTGTATGTGTGGGTGTGTGTGTGTGTGTGTGTGTGGGTGTGTGTGTGTGTTCCCAATCTGGGCTCCATGCAGAGATATAGCCTTCAGCAAGAACTTTGATTGAGTCGGCCTTGAAGGTCATATGCTCTCAGGCTGTATGTTCCTGTGTGAGCACGTGTGCATGAGTGTGTGCGTGCATGTGTGTGTGTGTGTGATCTACACCTTCAGATCTCATCTCCCTCTCCGCTACTTTTGTTTCTTCTTATCCATCATGCCCTGTCTTCTGTTGCGCTTTTATTTTGAAACATCTTATTCCTGTGTATTAACCCTTCATATTTGCTATATGTTTGAAGGTGAGATTTGAGGTGAGATGTATTCTGTTGTTCCTCTTTTGTTTAGATAGATAGATAGATAGATAGGTAGATAGATAGATGTTTCTCACATGCAGGTAATGGGTAGATGCTAGCTATAGCACACATCATCCACATCAGCACTTAGGGGGGGGTTGGGGACAGCAGCAGTGCACTGTATAGAGATTTAAGGAGATTTATAGTTGTCATTGCATAATGTCCCAGGATCCTGACGGCGCGCCTCTGCTTGTAGGTTTTTTCGGCATGCAAACAAAGAGCCAAGGAAGAAAACAAACTAAATGAGTCTAAATTACACTAATTTGCTGCCATATTCCCCTCCCTTTATAGCCAAGAATCACATTCAGAGTAATTGGAAGATGTCTAATTAGCGTAGAACAGTGAAATGGTTTTGGAAAATTAAGACATTTTCCACACACTTTGTTATCACTGGAGATCAAACAATTTCCCATGTTCCTGAGTGTGTCAGGGAGCAGTGTTGCAGTACCACGCTGCTCTCTATGCAGGATTCACAATGACTTAACAGTTGGCTTTTACCAGCAGAAAGCCAGCATTTAATGAGCAGAATATTTTACAATCTAACACCCTTCCCAATCCCCTGTCTAGGTGTCTCTTATAATGCAGTCGGCATTTGAAATGAAGTTACATATTAATTGTGTGAATGCCGTTCAGTTTTAATAGAGTGTCCTGCCAAACCGTAATCACAGCGCTGTCACACTGGGCAACGGATTCATTTTCAAGAGGCTAATGTAGCTGCTAGCCTCAAGCAGAGATGAGGGGTGGGATACAAAGGTGTGGTGGCTCTTACTTCTTCCCTCAGATTGAATTTCACAAATTCAAACTTACAGTCCTCAAAACTAAACCATCGCTGAGTTAAGTGACGTTCACAGCTCCCTCCCTCCTGCTCTCCCAAGACCTGTTTGATGTGTGAAATTAGTCCAGTTCCCCACTAAGAAAAAAAAAAAAAAAAGCCAAATTCTCCTCAGGACACACATGCAAGGCTGCGGGAAGAGCGTGACCATCATTTATTGGCAGTCAAAATGTCTTTTAATCTGAGTCTTACTCAAACACACATTTCTTGAAGAGAACATTTTCATTAAAACTCATCCAAAATCTTTCTTACTTCTCTCTTCTTAACACATTATGTGCATCTTTGTGCAACATTTACATGCAACATGAGACACAATGAGGTTATGTGAATGAGGCCGTGTGTGTCTGAGGGTGGAGAAGCTCGTCACAGAGATTTATTGGATGATGAGAATCCTTGTTCCCGTCCAAAGAGCATTTACCTCATTCTAATCTTTTTACTGGACCATTACTAAAAGCCAGCCTGTGTGTGTGTGTGTGTGTGTGTGTGTGTGTGTGTGTGTGTGTGTGTGTGTGTGTGTGAGAGAGAGAGAGAGTGAGAGATTTTTCTGGTGGCTTACACTCCATCACTGTTTATTCCAATTAAAGAAATTCAAACGTATTTGCCAAAAGCAGTGTGTGTGTGTGTGTGTGTGTGTGTGTGTTTGTGTGTGTATGTGTGTGTGTTTGCGTGTCTGTGTGTGTGTGTGTGTGTGTGTGTGTGTGTGTGTGTGTGTGCATCTGCATATGTATATATATATATATATATAAAAAGTAGCATAATTACCATCTGCATCATCCTTCATCATGATTGTCATCATCATCAGTTATTGTGATCGGAATGATTCACTGTCATTTTCAATTGTGTGAGAACACTCTGTGATGTGCCTGTGTGTGTGTGTGTGTGTGTGTGTGTGTGTGTGTGTGTTTGTCTGGTCTATCACTCAGCCAGCCGTGGGGATCAATGCAGTCAAGTACCAGTCTGATGGGTAACACTGCAAGTATGGATCCAGGCTCCATTCAAGTGTGTGTGTGTCTGTGTGTGTATGCATGCGTGCGTGTGCGTGTGTGTGTGCGTGCGTGTGTGCAGCGACTGGTGTTCTTTTGTGGGTGTGTATATAAATGACAGAGAGACACATGGCCTATCTGTCTCGATGTGTATGTGCATCAACAAATAGAGAGAAGAAGACAGACTTGTCAGCATTTTTCTTTCTTTCTGTGTGTGTGTGTGTGTGTGTGTGTGTGTGTGTGTGTGTGTGTGTGTGTGTAACATTGATTACCGCCGTGGGCAATGTGCAGCAGCAGCGGCTTGAACTAACAGACAGACACAGAGAAAGTGAGCAAGTGTGTCCATTGACCATACACGGACCATTAAGCAGCAATCAACCTTCCCTGTCCCCTATTTAGTATTCCTGAAGGATGCCTGACAGCTACAGAGCAGAGACATGAATACAGCAGGTTTGGCCAAGTTGTGCTGAGAATACAAAAGAGCTTCAGGACAAAACGACTGAAGACAGAAGAGGGAGTAAAGATTTCATCTGAGTACTGTTCCCCTGTGTGTAGATCCACATCGGCATTTTTATTTTGGCTTGTAAAAGGTGGAAATTTATTTCAGCATTGAAGTAATATTTCTGGTGATTAGTTTTTTTCATAACTTGTTTTTGTACTTCAGGGTCAAAACTGAAGCAGCAGAGGCTGAGATATATTGACTGTTAGGCCTGAGCATGAGTGAATCTCCATAAACACTGAAAACTACATTTCCCACAATGCAACTAAAACAACAAAAACAAAAACAAAATCTGGGGCGTGGAGTCAGAAAGTGAAACCACATCTCTGCTTGAGGTTAGCAGCTCGAGGCTACGTTAGCAAATCACACTCGAATCTCTTTCTCTCAGTTTGCTGGTGGTCGAGTTGCATTGTGGGTAATGTAGGCACCAGGTTTTCACAACGATGAAAATGGGAAATAAAAAAGCTGATATCTTTGGTTCTGCTGCTTCGAATTGTCAATAATGAGTCTGACAATGTCACAGGATGGCAAAGCCAAGCCGAAATAGCCCTGTTGACATCATCAGGGTTATTCTCTCAAACTTTTGTCCTGTCAAGATAACATCTATGTTGACTCGTCTGACTCTGGCTTTCTCTTCTGTCACACTGGCAAAATTGACCATGGTGATAACGCTTCGGCTTAAATGGCGTCGCTGTTTGCACTGAAACTCAGTTAATCAAAACGTTTTCTGCAAGAGACACAACACGAACATGTGACGTCGGCTGGTAACCGAGGAGACTCCCCACATCAGCGTCACTGTCAAGACGGACAGAAATCCAAACTGAATCACAAATCATTTAGCAGCAACTGAGCCTAATGATCTATTTTCCAAATTTGTTGGCCTGTCATGATAATATCCGTGACAGCTTATTCATATTTAGCTGTGTCTGCTGACAGCAGATTAGAATGACATGTACTCTGTCTCCTTAAACCGTGATGTTCTCACACATCACGCCTGTGCAGTCACACAGAATTAAGACGAATATTGGATCAAATTATTCCCAGATGTGATGGTATCTGAAAATATTTTTGGCCCAAAGATTTGGCTATAATCAATATTTTTATAACAATCCATTAAATGTGAAAGTTCAGACACATACTTGCCTGGAAATGCTGGAACATGACCTCAATGATTAAAGATCATATTTGTGTGCTGACATTATTTCTACTATGTATATATATAATATTGTTTGGACCTAATGTTTTTAATTGATCTCTTAAAGCTGTGCTTATCAGTAGTTTCACAAATGGATCAATAAACCATAGAGAAATCTTATCTTTGTTAGCTTTCTGGAGCATTTTAGCATCCTTCAGCTTATTGTTTTGGTTTTCAGATCCACAACTTAACTATGATCAGTTCTGTGATGGTGACATTTACAGGTGCAGAGTAGGAAATACACCTTTCCTTTGTGGTGCTAATGTGAAAACCTGGTTGAAATGTTACTCAACATTTGAGAAGAAATGATACATACACAGCCTATAATATAACAACCCCCCCTCCTCCATCCGATTAAGATAATGCTGGCATTCATGCAGAACCCTGGCACGGATATTGTAAGCAAGAACAGCAGTTGATATCTGGTACGATATTGCAATTATCAAGTTGGCATCCTCCGGGTCTTGTTTAAGTCACAAAACAACAGTGTGCAACGTCTCGGAGAAGCAGTAATCACTTCAATAATTGCGCTGAAAAATGTTCTGAAATACTGACAGGCAGCATGTGACAGTGTGCTGGCAACAGCTGGTGAGTGGGTGGATGCTCAAGATCAGGGGCAAGAATTTGCAGTGAAGATTGTTAAAACATTGTGTGATTTTATAGGCGTCTATCTCTCTTTTTATGATTAGGCCGAGAAAGCGTAAAGACTGAAATCAGTAATTACAAGCACTTATTAGCCTTTAGCTAAATACACCACACAGTTATGCATGGTTGTAGACTTTAAGTCTTGTTAAATATAATTTTTTATTGCTGTGAACATCTCGAATAATATCTGAAACCAAAACCATCTGAGAGGCTAGAACACTAGTGCAAAGGGTGTAAAAGGTTTACATTTTGGAAACTATATGAACAACCTTGAATTTTGGTGTTTGTTGCTTGTTCAACTTCTATGAGAGGTATTTTTCTTGTGACTCACCATAGAGGATGTTGATTAAGGAGATCGGCATGACCAGGATGCCCACGAGCATATCTGCCACAGCCAGCGACCTCAGGAAGAAGTTGGTGGCGTTTTGTAGCTTCTTCTCCAGCGACACCGCCAGGATCACCAGGATGTTGCCGCCAATCGTCAGCGCGATGATGACGAGAATGAGCAGCGCCGGCCAGTTTTTCTCTTTGATCACTGCCCTGGTGATGGACTCCTGGGTAAAATTGTCCAGGCCTGCACTCATGGCCGCCGCGCCTCCTGCACCAACACTCCCCCAAGGCAGGGTTTGGTTGAGGTCCAGGGGGTTGTTGCTCGGCCAAGACATCCGACCTCCCACCTCCAGAGAGGAGGTGGTTGTGCTGAACCCTCCAAGGAGAGCCCTTGCTGGGCCACCCATCCCAAAGAGAGACCCTTACGCAGAAGGAGCTTGAACAAGGGTGAGGGAGAGGAACTCCCCTGGTTTTAATCCACCTTTTTCACCAGCAGAGGGAAGAAGAAGGTGGAGAGAGGCTCAAGGTACATTGAGTTTTAAAGTGTGTCTTTAACCGACAGCACACTATTAAAGATTGATAAAACCAGGATCTGGGGGAAGGGGAGAAAACAGGGAGGGCTCGACTTGGGGAATGGGGAATGATGGGGATGGGGAAGAGGGGATGGGGAGGAACTAGCTACAAGTGTTCTAGAGTTGTACTCCAGTAAAGTCTTGCTAGCTGCAAACAGCCTCAGATTGTTCACTGAGGGTTGAATCTCCCATTTCTTGCCAATAAATCAGTGGCGACGTGTTCTCAAGGTATACGATGATGAGTCAAATCGCCTTGTGTTGCTTCTTGCTGTTGAGTCACTTCCACCTCATGATGTAGCTAAGAGTTTAAGAGTCCCTAATTCGGAGCTAAAAACTGAATTGTTCATATCCATGGCTGCTGTTTTCTGTATCCACCTGTCCACCAGATCTTTGCCGGATAGTTTTAGTTTTAGTATCTGAAATTGGTTGTAAGTATCGCTGGTGTGGTTGGTTGTATCCAAGGTGTTGCAAGTGGCTTTTCTTCTTCCAGGTCAGAGTTGGAGGATCAGGTTATTCTGTGGAAGAAATAAACAAGAAGAACAACAACAACAAAAAGAGATCAGACTTCTTTTGAACTTCCTGTTTCTACAGTTTGTATTGCTCAATCAAACTTTCCTCTCTTACGTCGTCCTGACTGTCCGTCTTTGTGTATTCTTACTTTCCAGTTCCCTCCACATTTACACATGCATTGATCTTTCCAGCGTTCCTTCCATTTACCCTCCTTCATGCTTTTGTATTTTTCCATCCTTCCTTTTTGACTTCCGTTTCTTTCATTTAAATTCTCCACCACTTTCCTTGATGCCTATTCCCAAACTTCCCCTTTTTTGCTTCTTTAAATATTCCCTTCCACTATTCCTGCATTTCTCCCTCCATCTCCAGCCATCCACCAACCCACCCACTCAGTTCGTCTTCTTTCCCTTCTTGTCTTTGTTGTTTGCCTCCTCACAGCGGTTCTTCTTTTACTGGACTTATTCATGATATTGTCTGTGATCCTAATAAAAGTTTTAGAGAGAGAATGACTACCATACATATATATATGTATATGCCTCATTTAAAAATAGTCATTTAAAATAAACCAAGGGAGATGAAATGAAACAGAAGCTTTGATGTTTACGCAGTGTGTGTGTGTGTGTGTGTGTGGTGTGAGCAGAAGCACTGGCTGTCCTCTCTATTTACCCTTACCACTCAGAAGGCTTAGTGATTTAGCACCTCATAAATGTCTTCAAGGACAGGTGGAATAGGTGGGTGTGTGTGTGTGTGTGTGAGAGAGTGTGTGTGTGTGTGCACATACTGTATGTCTGTCAGTGAGACAAAGCGTGGAAGGCTGAAAAACCAATGAGACATTTTTTCAATATGTGTGGGCGCATGTTTAAGAATGAAAAGTGAATGGGTGTGTGTGCTTCCTTTGTGTGTTTCCTTCTGTGTGTGTGTGTGTGTGTGTGTGTGTGTGTGTGTGTGTGTGTTGGAGATAAAAAGCCAACACATCTCCAGACGGACCCAGGCCTCCAGCTAAAATATTTTAGTGGGTGTTGAGTCTATGATAATACAAGCAGAATAGAAGAGGCCAAGTGTGCGTGTACATATTTCACTCATTGCTATAAGCACAAACATCAAACCTCGTCTTTGCGTTTCTTCACACTGTGTGGGCATGTTGACTTTTCCATTGTCTAATGTGAATCTATTGTATCTCAATGTGTGCAAGCGTATTCATTTTTTTCAGTTTTGCTTTTGTTTGTCTAAATGAATGTTCGTGCATAAATTATCCATCAAGGTGTGATTATGTGCAAACATAATCATTCTTTCAGGTTAATGATGTGTGTGTGTGTGTGTGTGTGTGGGCAGACGCAATGTGTGTCCCTTCTTGTGTTATCTGCAACAAGTCCTCAAACCTAAAAAAACGACCAATCATAACAAGTTGTTTGCAGCCTCTTCCAAAACCGACCCACACTGTTTGACCTTCAGAAAAAATGATTCATATGACTTGTTTTCTGAACTGCATCCTCTGTGTTTGAAGGAATACTTTGACATTTTGAGAAATGTACCTACTGACTTTTACACCAAGAATTCATTGAGAAGATCAGTAACACTTTCATGTCTAAACAACCTACTGCTCATGTTGGTCTTATTCTTCACTTCACTTTATATTAATAACCACGTCCAGTGGTCGGATGGGGGGAAGATGGAACAGTTAAACCACAGTGTTGCCTCGCCATCTGCTGATCTACTTTTTTTTTTTTTTTATCTCCGCCAAGTAGGTTATGTTTCCACTCATGTCTGTTTGTTTGTCAGCGGGATTACGCAAAAAGAACTGAACCGATTTACACTGACCTTGGTGGAGGCATGGGGCATCGGCCAGGGAAGAACCCATTCAATTCTGGGGCAGATCTGGACCACTTACTATGAATTAGATTTTATTCCCTAAAGTCTGGTGCATGTTGTTTTGACTCTAAAATATATGATCAATATTATTCATGAGCATCGTTTAAAACTTTATTTCCTCATGATGTTCTCACAAGTCAAATCATTTTCAATAAAAACAACATTTTTACATTTCTGCTTTAGAGGTCTTGATAAATGTTTGTTTGAACTTTGCTAGAGAAAGGGTTGGGTTCATAAGGAACTAGTATCGATTGTAGGTTGGCGACGTTATGTGAATCACGGTCTCCACTGTCAGAGTCAGACACTTTGCATTCAACCATCTATCCTGCTCTTCCAAATAGGATTAAGTATGGAGGTCCATTCTTGACCTCGTAACCACAACGTTCGCATACTTTGCTGTTCCTGAGGCGTTGTGCTGTATCTCACCTGTATCACCTGTTATCACTAGTCAAAATGAGGAAGCTCCAACCATATCAAACAGCGTTTTCCCTTCGTATTCAATCATTCTCAAAGCAACTTCACCACTAACTTCGGCCTCGGCTTCGGTTTAATCCAACTGGGTCATTATTTAAGTCCTGGAAAAAACCTTTCAGCAACAGGAAGCTTACAGTCCAGTCAGACACGTCGACATCTTCAGCCGTTAAGAGGAGGCTGTAAACCACACTCTCTATCAGGATTTATTGATTATTTGTCTTGGCCATGTCTATGCTGAAAAAAAAAAGTGCAACATATAGTCAATATGAACAGTAAAGAGGAGTCGTGGGGTTTCTTCCTTAATTCCTTAATGAGGTTGCTGTATGCATGAGTCTAAGTGATGGTAAACAACATTATAATAAGGTCTGGGTTGAAAATCAGTGGATGCTTAAAGAAATGAAAATGCAACAGGAGAAAACTGCAAACAACTTTAAATAAGAACAGATATTAGATGGTAGATAAGGAATTATATGTGTGTATTTGTACATGTTGGAATATGTGTGTGTGTGTGTGTATCACCTCTGCACTGTTCAGTGTATTGGACAGACTGCTCCCTATCTCGTCCTCTCAGGGAGAGTATCAGCATAGTTCACAGGAAACTAAAGAGCACTGCAGGCGAGCCATTTAACCAGTCTGATAAAGCAGCAATACATCACAGAGAGAGAGAGAGAGAGAGAGAGAGAGAGAGAGAGAGTGAGGAGGACGGGAGGGAGAGCCGGAGGAGGAAGGTTAGATGGAGAAAGGAGTGGGAAGATCAAGGAAAAAGGGATTGAGGAAACACACGAACGAGAGGGAGGGAAAACTGAACCAATCCCTCGACTACCACTGGACACTAACTCGTTATTCTAACAACAATTATCTTTTCCCCTTTTAATCATCTAGTTTTAGCCTTAAACCTGGTATGAAAACACACTGTTCAAAAGTAGTTTCAAAGCAAAGATTAGACACAGCCTGAGGAGCGAGTGAGTGCGCGCGCCAACCAATCACGTCGCCCGTAGATTATAATTGGCGGTTGTGACTGTAAAAACGTTTTTTCCCACTCCACTTCCTGGAGAGAGCAGAGGATCACGCCGCTGACGCCTAGTTAAGGCGCAGATGTCGCCGCCGTCGCTTTGCTTTTCACCGTGGGCGCAAATTGCTGCTGCACTCGTCGTTGGTTTAAGCCATTTCTGCCCTGCGAGATAAAACAGTGGAGGGTGGCAGGGAAATGTGATGGGGGGGATGTTCTTCTTGTTAGACTGCCCTTAAAAAGGAAAACAGCACTAATTGTTTTTTATGTGTGTGTGTGTGTGTGTGTGTGTGGTTTGAAGCTTAACATTCAAGGGTTTATATTTCATATCCATAAACACTTCCAGCTATAAACGTTGAATGTTAAATGATTAAACACCAACTTCTGTGACAGTAGAGACTAATACCTTGTTTTGTGGCAGCAGAGGAGATACTTTGTTTCTCAGGATTTTTTTTTTTACTTCTGATGATTATAATGATTATCTATTATTTCTATTACATCTTGATTGAAATGACCTGTGTTTGCATTGTTGATTCACACTGTACGGATACACTGTGGTACATCACATTTCTTAGGAGGAATAATTTCTCGCACTACTATCCATTTCATTGTAGATGCATAAGAGCAAAGCAAAGGTCACATGATCGACCGACCGACCGGGTTCTGTTCCATAAGTAAGAAAACCTCTGGGTTCCCACCACTGACGTCGTGTGGCCTCACAGCATGGCTCGACAGAGGAGATGAGTTGATTAGATGCTGCATGTGATGTGATGATCGGCTGCTTATTACAATGATATCTTATAGATCACAATCAGTGTGGGTTTTATCTTTTATGGGCCTCTCAGGATTACTGAAAATGATGTTCATGGTCTTTTTAGCTTCACATATGTGTAATTTTACTATTTTCGTGTTGCACACTTCCTGAATGATACAGTACAAACAACCTTGTTACCAAAAAGAAGCCCACTGATGCCTTTGTTTATCTGTGCCTGTGAGGTGAGCCTCACCTTGCAGGTACCATCATCAATTCAGTGTTACAAACAGAATCCCAACATCTAGTTCTGTTGTTTTCATTTCATTGCCTGTTAGCATGTAGCTGTGTGCTAACTGCTGCGTTTAAAAAAAAAAAACATATGACTTCAGGTGCAGCAGAGGCCGTTTCCCAGGAAGAGCCGCCGCACGGAAAGAATTTCAAACAGAGAAACTTGAACCAAGCGACTGTGTGTCGAGTCACTGTTGTGATACAACACAATCCAGTGGCCGTATATCTCCTTCAGCCACTAGCTTTAAAGCTAAGACAATAATACTGTGAGGGCCAGCGGAGCCGCTGAAAAAGCCTCCACACAAAGCGCCGCGCTGCATCGCAAGTGCAACTTTGAAGCTGCTTTATTCGGAAATATTGAGCACCGTGAAAACTGAGGGTGTTATGTGTTTTACAAAGTGAAGGTTCAGAAGGAGAAACACACAAAAGGAGAAAAGGGAGCAAGAAATATCACAGAAGCAACACGAGAAAAGTAGAAAGAATGAGATGAAAGAGAGAGAGAGAGAGAGAGAGAGATATTATAAAGACAGAGAGAGTACATCCAGTCACTTACCTCTCCTCGCCTCCCGATCGACAGGCTTGACCTTTGCTTCTTGTCTCCGTCACCGGTGGCTGTGACCCTTTCCGGCGTTACCTCTCTCGTTCTCTCTCTCTCCCGCTGTATCAATCCCTCTGTCATCTGTCACTCCACACCTCCGGAGCGAGGGATCAGCACCATCCATCTGCCTGCAGAGAAAGACGGAGGAGAGAAAGAGAGAGAAAAAAGAGAGACACTTTGACTTTTGATGCTCTTTTGTGGAACATTTCAGATCAAAACTGAGGTAAAAGTGAGTGAAAACCTCCGGAAACCAGCAACTCCCACACACACACTCCCACACACCAGCAACAACCACAACAACACAGCTGAATGCACCATTAATCTCCAGTTCTTTCATCCAACACAGGCACCCTGTCGTGAATAAACACACTCCAGAATCTTATGGCGAGATAAGATGATTCTAAACTTCAACCCGTTTGTAGCAGCAAGAAAAACTGTTGTATGAAAAATTATTTTCATGCAATATTTAATATGTTTTGTGCATATCTCCTTACACCTCCCCACGTCACATGTTCTTTGATCAAACCTGTTTCTAAAGTAACACAAGGTAAAATCCTAACTGACAGAAGAGCGACAGTAATTTGACACTGAACTGACACTTGGGCTGCTGCTCTTTGCTTTTCTTCCATAGAAACCTCATAAAAACATCATGAGAACACATTAACATGAGGGATTTAAGAGGAACATTGTTGTAAGATGCTCAAATCACATTAACAATCACAAGCCTCCAGAATCTGGCACAGGATCGTGCCCCGATGCGTGACAGCGACACTCTTTGATTTATTTATTTCACTGTGTGGACTGCGTTGTGCCGTCACATGGGTCATTTTCATCAGTGCAGCCACTAAGCCATGAGGCCACCTAATGGACTGCACAGATGGAGCGCCATTACAACGAGATGGATGGACTGGATGGAGGAAGGAGGACAAAATAAAAACGCACCTACTTAGTTATAATGCATTCTCATACAGCAAACCTAAACTCTGACACTAAACAATGACTGCAGATTCATGAATGTGTTATCCCAGGAGTTGCAGGGTTATGCATAATATATAAAACTCTATTTACACATTCCCCTCGTAGCTGAAAGCATTACAGGAGGGAGGAACAAGGAAGTGGCTCATTAACACCAAATAACATTAACATAACACTGCAGTAGTAATGTATTAGAACATTAGTCGTGGTACAAATATACTTTCAAAACTTTTTAGACAAAATGCTAAGTTTACAGGGCTGTATACTGTACATGTTTTCAGAGGCCTGTAAACTGCTTGTTACTGCAGCTAAAACTGACTTCATGCTGTTTAATTGGGCAATTTGTGTATTTACAACAGGCTGTAAAGACGGCTGGTTGTTGCACGATAATTTACAACCCGGGACTGTAATGAGCACGTCTGAACTTTCCTGTAACAGTTCTTTCATTTTTCAGCTTTAATCCATAATAATGATAATTGAGGTGATTAAGCCTCCCGGCACACATCTGCATCTGTTGCTGGAGAAAAGAAAAGCGAGGTGCACTTACTTTCATGTGTGTTTATGTGATAATGCACATTTTTGACAAACGAAGTTGACTCGATCCCGGGCGAGGGCCCACACTGCATGTCAACCGCATCTCCGAAACTGAAGCTGACAGTGTTGCAGAGTAGCAAGTTTACTTTTGGCAACTCCACTAACCAGCATTTTAGCATAGCTAACCAAAACCGGTGAAAAAAAATGTAGCGTTTCCAGCAGCTCGACATTTTCCTCCACAGGCCAGAAGGTTGAATGTGTTTAAAAAGTCAAAGTGCCAAAGTGCCAAAGTGATGTAAAAGGCCATTAACACAAAGCTGCACTGCTAATGTGATAGCACATAATCCCTCCATCTGTGAGCGTGTGTGTTTGTGTGTGTGTGAGTGTGACAGGGTGATGGGTGACTGAGTGGTATTGTAACTTAAAGATATTCTGTCTCTGTCGACTGCTGTGACGGATCGCAAGAAGGAAGGATGGAAGACGGAAGTGCAGCTCTGGAAGTGTATATATCTGGCTGTGTCAGTGTGTCAGTGTGTGTGTGCACATCGATGTGTCGAAGGCATTACAATGCAGTGTGTAAAATTGGGCAGACAGATAACAGCGTGTTCGCTCTGAGACGCAATGGAGAACAGAACAGAACAGAGCGTTCCTTAAAGCAGTCGAGAGACTCCAGATTATACACAGGAAGAGAGAGACGAGCCTTCCAGCGCTGCAGAGAGAGAGAGAGAGAGAGAGAGAGAGAGAGAGAGAGAGAGAGAGACAGAGAAGAGGAAGCCGCAGAGGACAAAACTCAAAGATTCCAAGTATACAAGTGACAGACGATGACAAAAGCCGGAGAGAAAGAGAGAGGGAGAGAGAGAGGTGAATGAATGTGAGAGAATGATTGCGCGGGGAGTAGAAGAAGGCAGCGCTGAAGAAGAATATTAATGGATCTGTGTGACAAGGTTTTACTACTGTTGTATTTTAAAAGGGAGAAAGACTAAGAGGGGAGGAGGGAGGCAAATAAAGTTAGATTTCAAGGAGAAAGTTAGGACACAGGAAGGAAGGATTGAATAAAAAAAGACAGAGAAGGAATCTAATAAAAGTTTTCTAGTGTTACGGTGTGAATTCTTGAGTTATGGTCAGAAATGTGAGGTCACAGTGACCTTGACCTTTAACCTTTCACCACTAAATTCTAATCAGTGTGACACATAAGCTGTGTCCCACTTCAGGTGTCACATCCTGTCTGACCTACGGAGGATGTTCGTGTCCTGTCGCTAAGCGCGGCTCCTGTCACCTAGCAACCTTGACAACACATAACTTTTTTTTCTACAAAAAAAAAAAGAAAAAAGAAAAAAGGATGTGATCTGTAGTCACCACCTTTCTCACCGAAAGAGAGACAGTTGAGGTAAAAAGTTGATTCTTGACCCTGGAAACAGCAGTAGAGAAAAGCCGCTACCCTGCCTAAAGCTTTAGGAGCTTTCGATCATACGACTTGATCTTCACCAGCAGATGTTGCCCAGTTGTTTTGGAACTGCGGACGTTTCGATCTGTTTTTTTTTTCCCTGACCACTTTAAGGTCCAGGATGACCTGTGCTGAGAGCAGCACCACCTCTGCAGTCAGACACCAGCTCCCAGCTGCTTCCACTGTGGTCTCCCAGTTCATTTGGCAAAGACGTATTGATGTTTAATTACAACCTTTAAGTTCATATAACTGGTGTCTCGCTGTGTAATTTGTATTCTTAACCCCTAAGCGAGAGAAAGGGAGGGATGTTATGGAGAAGGGACGTGAATGAGGAGGATAAGCAGTGAATGGAGGAACGGAGGAGAAATGGGAAAATGTCACTCAGGAGTCGATAAGTGAGGCGATGAAAATGGAGCGTTTTTCATCGCTATCTGCGCTACGAGAGAGATACACACTCGCAAACAGGGAAGGTACAACCACTCAACCATGGATAACACACACACACACACACACACACACACACACACACACAAAACTCTTTATGTTTCCTGAATGGCCTCTTGGCTATTAATCAGAAACAGACCCGAGACCCCACCACCCCTCCATACATTTATCAGCCAGTATCACTCAACTGAGGGAGAGAGAGAGAGAGAGAGAGAGAGAGAGAGTGCACATACTGTAAAGAGTGAATGAAACACAAAGGGAGGAGGTATTGAGTGAACGTGAGATTGGGAATGTGAGAAGCAGCGTCCTGCTGAGAGAGATTAATTAAGTCTCAAATAGAAAGAGACAGAAGACAGATTACAACTGAATGTTAGAAATGCCAGGAGGGGGAATCAGAAATGTTTCCCTCAGCTGGGTTGAAACACCAAAGCGAAAGTACATCTAAATAATCTGTTATGAGAAGTTGAATTGTGTTTGTGCTTTAACGTCAGCTGATGCATTGGTTTAGAGGGAAAACGGTTATCTGCTGTCTGAAGGATATACATGCAGTGTGAGGACTTCAGCAGGTTAAACACTTCTGGAGGTCGCTGCGGATGGAAACACACTTCGGAGGGAGGTTCGGCCATTTTTTAAAATGTTATACAATTCCTCCGATCCGTCATCATAATTCATCTATTCAACAGTTGCACCCCCGTATACATTTATCATATAATCTATTCATTGACAAAAACAGGTTCTGCTTCCAGTGGATGAAAATGCTGTTTTGTTTTTATCTTTTGCAATATCTGGGAAATTGGACCTAATTTACTCGTTTGAAATGTTCTGATTCACAGATCAAATACAGATTGAAGCCCAGAGACACTTTTCAAACATTACTCAAACATTAATTACTGGTAAATGGAAGATAAATAAGGAGGCGAGGATGTGTTTTGCGGTGTACTACACCTCTGCTCATTAAACTTTGCAAATCCGAAAACACTTGCTGTTTTTTTTTTTTAAAGGTCCCATATTTAAAGTGTTGATCCATAAGAAGATATTTTTGTGGTTTTAAGAACCAAAAACCATCTCGCTGTAGTTTTACATCTCCTCTCTCAGGCTTCCCTCTCTGGAGCTGTAGTAACCACACGTCAGTGAGCCAATCAGAAGAGAGGAGGCTCTGAGCCTTCGTTTCACTTGTTGCCAAAGCAGACGGAGAACACAGCGGGGACAAAATAAAAACTTAAAAAGTTCACGCAGAGAATGAAGGGCTATATTGTATGTTTGTTGTTAACCTGGTGTGTAGGACAGTTGTGGAAGTCATTATTCTTTTTAAACACACTCTCTGACCCTGAGTGTGTGTGTGTCAGTCTCTGCCCTCGTCTCTCTGTATCTCCCCTTTTGTCTGGCAGAGCTGATACTGACTTTTATCCTTGCTTTGATTAAAAGCTATGACACTGCAGCACTGAGAGGAGAGAAGACAAGCCTCTTCCAAACAACTCCTCTGAGTGCTGAATTTGACACACTTCCACATCAAGTCTTTTGTATGAGCGTGTGTGTCCATATCCTCAGTGCTGCTGTCAAAAATTACATTAAAGCGCAGTCGATGCGTCAACAGCAACAACATGAGCACAGCAACAATCGGTACTCTGGGCGCGGCGAGCAGAGCGGCTCAGTGAAATCCAGGCAATCAGAGAGGAGAAAGGTGTTAGGAATGGGGTTTCTCCACTGCAGCTGTTAACAGCCTGTTTGGGAGTTACTGCTCAACCAAACTTTGGTTAGCTTGTTATACATCTCTAGTATATAGTTTTGACTTGAGGTGAAAGATGATTAGACAAAACATAAGTCCCGCTGGAACGTGAACTTGTCATTTAGTAATTATGTTAATGGTTTTATTTGATCACTTAAAGCTGCACTGATTGGTAATTTTGTACTGACAATGGATCAGACCTTGGTTGTCATGGTTACAATAACAAACACGCAGACTGTAGCGAGAGTGGCGTACCCACTGTGGTCCGCTGAGGTTACTTAATAATGGTCATGACTTGGTTAAAACGCTACTTGGTAATGTTTAGGAAAAGATTGTGATTTGGGTTAAAATAAGTACCTCCTCAACATTACACAATCTTTGTCGTCATGGTTACAATAATAACAACAAACGATCATGGACAGCAGAAACAACATGAACTGCTACTGCTATTCATATTCCTGTGTTTTCTTGACGCCTTTCTCTGACTAAACCTCCTCCCAGGTGTGTGTGGGCGTTTACAGAACACATGACTGAAATCTCCCTGTTGCACCTGTTGAGGCGAATCATCAGCATTCTTATTGGTGCACTGGGTACGGTAAACTTCCTGTAATCAGGCCTCTGCTACAACGTCAACCTGAAAGGAGGCCTAATCGTAACTGAAACACATGCGGGTCTGCAGGGCCTTTACATCTTTAAGCTTTCATTTATATGTGCTGACTTTTTTCTTTTTTTTCTTTTTAATCTCTGGTAATTTATCAAATCCATTGCACAAAAATGAAACACCCCTAAGTTTAACCAAAGCAATCAGTACTTTTCCAGTTCTGTATTGTGAAAGTAATAAAGGCAGCGGCCCCGGTGGGAACTATATTGTGAGTAACACCGTGGAAAATGAGAGACTGTTGGTTGAGTTGATTTCCCACCACGGGGAACATGTGAAAAGAAGGACAGAGAAAGAAGGAAGGAAAAAGAGCGCAGGCGGGAGATTGAAGGTAAAATATGCTCGACTGTGGCTTCTTTGTGTGAGTGTGTGCTTGTGTTTGGTGACTCCTGTGAATAGCACTATTATATTACTTGAGTGTGAAGCGTGATACACACTTTTAGCAGCATTTCTGTCATCAAGTTGTCAGCTGCATCGCATGGTGGACAACTGGAGTATTTACTTCCAAGGAAACAAAATATGTGACATGAATTACACAGGACAAACTAAATGTTGTCAGTTTAAATAGATCGCAGACAGCCTTTTCTGAGTCGCTTCATGTTCCAGGTAACACAAGCTAAATCTTGTTTTATCGGTGCTGAGAATCTCTGAGAGGATCAGGGATGCCATAACTTTCTGTTGAGCCATGTGGTCTTGTTATAAATGAAATGTCTGTGATGGGAGGTGGCCAGTTGGTAATAAAAGAGAGGAGGAAGCCCACACAATGGATTTCAACCAAGAGAAAAGCCTGAGGAAAACCTACTGAGGTTCAAACAAACAGAGGGATCAGGACTGGGCTGCACCAGCCGGCCAATCCTAAAACTATCTGTAGGTGTGTGTGTAACATCTCTTTGCACCAAAAAATGTTTTAGCAAGTATGAACTCTGATAATGCCGTGCAAACCCACGATAAAACAGCTGTAGCTGTATTCAACCAAATCTAGCCTCTCAACAGGAAGTCACTAGCATCACCAGCTAACAGCTAACTAGCTTCAAATGTAGTTTGTTGAACATAACGTGAAGTTAATTAGTGAGGCGGAGACTTAATGAAAACTCGATCTTGCCAGATGTTGATACACAACGCCTACACATATATGCAGAAACACACACAGTGTCTGCACACACATCTGAAGGAGTCTTCTGATGTTGCATAAGCTCCTGCAGCTGAGGAGGAATACTGACCACTGCTGTGTAACACCGAACCAAACTAAATATAACACGGTTTTGTCTGAGCGCTGCGATTGGTCGAAGGCGTGCTCCAGCTGTGCCCATAATTCCCCATAAAGCACGGCTTTCCCTCCTGGAATGTAAATACAATACTTCTCCTACTGGACTGTGTGCGGCACACCAGATGGTGTCCAGTCGTAGCTTAGGTACATAATGTGTCTTTGTGTGTGTGTTTGTGTGCACTCAAGTCTGGGTGTTTACACAACGGGGAGTTTTCATCGGAGCAATCTGATTGGTCGAGCACATGTCCCAGATGTGCCGGCTAATGCCCGTAATGCACGGCTAGTTGCTTTTTATTGCCTTTTATTGCTAGTCGGCTGATCTTTTCGGTTTCTACTGTTTTAAAGTTTTTAAAGTCAACTTCCTCTTTGTTTGTTGTTGTTGTCGACCCACTTTTCCCTTTTCCTTTCTCCTTTGATTGTAGGTGTTTCTGGCCGACTACAGTATGTGTCTGTCTCTGTGTATGTGACCCCCCCTCCCCCCTGAATCCCTGCTTCACCGGCTTATACTTTACAGCTTAAAGTGTCAGAGGTGGTTTTATCACAATGAGCCTTTCATTGACTCCAGAAATCCTCTTTGCCTTCACCGCCCCTTTTCCTCTCCTCCCTGCTTCCACACATCCACTGATGTTATTGCAGTTATTACTGAAAACTCTGTGTATTTTTCTGTTTTGTACTGACAGCAAATGACGGCAGTTTGTTGTACCAGGACTATCATTACGTGAATGCCCAGGTGAAGGACTGATGGTATGTTTCTCTGCTTGCTTGCTAACCGAGTAGCAGAGACCAAAAGCTCCATCTGGATAAATCCTGGACTCACTGATGATGACTAAATGTCTAATAATGTCCACCCTCACTGGCAGCTATAGGACAACAGAATTTAAACAACTCTGAACGTAAAGTTGAATTCTTGGGGCAGCTGTGTACTTTTCCTGCGTTTCCTGTCTGTCTCCGTCGAATAAAGGCACAAAAATAACTTCCCCGTTGTAGAAATTTGATGGTAAGTCAGGGATGAGTTTGCTGTGTTTTTATATTTTCATAAGTACATTGACTTACAGATCCAATACTGATCCAATCAGATAAACATGAGCAGTGATTAAACCCTGCAGGCAGCTCAGACTGTCTGATCACACACTGAAAGCCAAATGAAAGCGAACCACACTGAATTAAATTACACAGTGGGTGAGTTTGGACAACAGACTGTGTAATATATAAAAAAATAAGCTAATTCTGACTTTAAAACTGACTTTCAATCCATCTCTTACTCTTTCCATCCATCTCTCCATCCGTCTATTCTCCCGCATGTCACACAGTGGACCTATAGCTGAATGGGATGATGGTGCCTACATCTGTTCGGGCTCTGTAGGTTTTAAAGGTAATGAGACAGTATGTAAAAACTACAGGGACAGGAAACAGATGCTAACTCGTACATGCATGTGCACATACATTACATCTATAATGATGCATACTGTGCTGGAAAATGTATTGATACATGACACAAAAACACAGATTCTGTTGAGCTACATACATACGTACATATCCTGTATGTGCTGTAAACTAAAGTGGTGTTTCTCACAAACTTAAAGTAGCTAGAAGCAATTTAGCCATTTTCTCGTCTTTAAGCTAATTGTTTTGGTTCTCTAACCTACAACTTTACTGATTGGCATCATTTAAAAAAAAATAACCCTTGTAACCCCCCTGTACACTGTCTGCTTAGCAGCAAACAACAGTCACACAAAGCTAGTGAAAAACATGGTGCATATAGTGGAGCATTTAGCAGCTAATGAGCCAGATAGATCCCTTAGTTGTTGGTGGTGACCAAAGCAGAGCTAAAAAGAGAGGGAATATTGCACTCACATTCATGAGGTGGACTGAAACTCGACTCCAAATGAATGCAAGTCAGGTGGGTGCAAGAAACAAGAGCTGTCAGATGATTAGACACGGTTTAAATGAAGGTAAGTAATGACTAAATAGTAGCTAATGATCAAAAACTGCTTTATTTGGATGTAAGAAGTTAGTGCATCTAAAATATAAGCAATAATCCCTCATTGCACAGGAAAACTGTGACGCATGTGTGCAACAGACACTTCTGATAGCATTCATGTTGGTTTTGTCTTCAAAATAAATTTGACTTATTTTCTCTTCTGTAACTCAGTCAGTTCCGTATTACCGAAGCTCCAAATGTAAAACCCCAGTTGTAATAAAGCAGAATGATCCTGTCAGCACATGTTGCATGTTGAATCAGGGATCAGATTAAACAGATACTTGATGCAGCAAAGTGATACAAACTGAAAAAAATACACATTTCTGCACAATCTACAGACGACGCACAACTTGACTTTCACAGCCTTTCATTTCAGCACAAGGTGAGGCAAGAAGTCCTTGGCTTTTATTCAGAGATAACATAATCAACAGTGAGCAAGTGAAAGGAGGCAAATATGTCAACAATGTGTGTGTGTGTGTGTGTGTGTGTGAGTGAGTGAGTGAGTGAGTGAGAGAGAGAGAGAAAAAGAGAGAGAGCTTGTGTTTTGTACAATCTGTTCCAAAACCCATGAAAGCTTTTCTTCTACCAAACAAACCACGAGGATAAAAGCTATTTCACTTTGACTTTTTTTAAATTTTTTTTTAAGGCCGTCATGTGTGCATGTGTATCGTGATTGTGTCGGTGTGTGAGTTTGTGTTTGTGTGATGTGCGTCGTGCTATAAAAGTGCAGAGAAAGCTAATCTGTTCACACACAAGCTGCAGGGTTAACAGCTCGCACATGGTGATTCTACTGTTAATACACGACATGTTCTCCTGCAGAAGATTGATCCAATATGTGTGTGTGTGTGTGTGTGTGTGTGTCAGCTTCTGTCTGTGTACAGCTAATGTCTTCATATGTTTTTATATATGTGAAATACCTTTGTGACACACACACACACAGACACACACACGCACACACACAATCCTCTGTGTATGCAAATGTCACTGCGGCAATAAAAAGGAATAAATGAAGACGTTATTTATAGGAGATACATTTTGTTACTATGCATGGGATTTATACAACACAAACACACACACACACACACACACACACACACACACACACACACACACACACACACACACACACACACACACACACACACACACACA